>NW_010124497.1:56634-91639 GCF_000699245.1 Pterocles gutturalis
ACCTCTACTAAGAGAGGGCAGGCTGGCATCACACACCTCAGTCATGGAGTTTCTAGGTTGGAGTTGATTTGGTTCAGGGTGGTTTGGAGTGCGTGGAGGTGGGATGATTTCATATCTGTCAGCAAAACACTAGGCAGACCTGTTTTGGTTGAGAAAGAACAGTTTATGGGAAACCTGTTTGGGAGAGTTACTTGGCTAAATCCAGTTGCTCTTGTGATATCCTAGTCTCTCCTAGGAGTTTATATTATAATATGTACGTTCTGTTCTCAGTCATGTCTGCCTCTTGCATATAGTTTGGGATATTTCATTATCTGAACTAGTAGCATGAATTTATACACAGAATTTCTGATCTATATGTTAAACTTTTCTGTTCTCACTGACTATGAAACCTCTTAATTGCTCATTAGGGCTACTTATTTTGGCTGAACAGTGGGCTGTTCAGTCAGTGAACTAGCTAATCCTAAAATATTTTGATAGATATATTTTGACTGTAAAAACCACACAAATAAAAGCCAGCTTAATTTATCTGGAAGCTTAAGTGCTGGAGGCAAGGTAACTGTGACAAAAGCTTGCCCTGTAAAGAGTATTTGGGGCACTTAGAACAAAACCCAATACATGCACCCTCTTTCCTGTTCCATTCTCACAACTCAGCCTTGCTTGTCAGTAGTTATTACTCAGTATCTGTTCTTGAATTTGAAAACCAAACCAAACCAAAAACCCCCAAACCATCCATAAAACACTCCAAACCTCTAGAAGGCCCATATATTCCTGAGGACAGTTGGCAAAATATATTCTTTTCCCCTTTTATTTAATTTTTAAAGGTCTTTAGGGTCTTTCTGGCTAGTGAATTCTGATTGTACCTTCACTTACAAGTTAAAAAAAACTTCTCCTCATCTCTAATATCTCCTATATCTCCTAGTAATCTCCAGTTATTTTCTTTTTTTCTATTTTCCTTTCCTTTCTTTTCCTTTTTTTTTTTTGTTGTTGTTGTTGTTCTTATTAATTTAACAAGTAACTTTTCGTGGTAGATCAACATGGGACTTCCAGTTATGATTTTGTTCTGTATCTGACAGTGGACTAATTATGCCTTGTCAAACTTATAAAAATGTTTTTGAGTAAGATAGATTTTAGCAAAAGACAAGAGAATGCTGCCTCACTTCTATATTTGTCATGATTCTAATAAAGGAAACAGCTTTCAAAGCCCCTGCCAGTTGCCCTGAATGTCTGTCTGAAAGTGCTAAACAACAGTCAAACCCAACTGTTCCAGATTTATTTATAACTGACTTCTTAGTTATCAATCAGGGCTGCAGCATCATACGTCTTGCATTCCTGTCTTTGAGATTCACTTACAGTCATGTTAAGCTCAGTAGGTCAAGTGTACTTGACTTACTGTGATCCTGTATATGCAGCAGCTGCATAGAAGACAGAATGTTATTACCAGGACTCAAAGGATAAAGTTTGAGTGTGTTGTGTAATTTTTTTCACAGCTTTTTGGTCTATTTTATATTTATAAAGAGTACTTCTTTTCTGAAGTTATTATGGAGTCACTGAAAGAAGTACCACAATAAAGTGTCTCCGTCATTAGAAGTTCCTTCAGAAATAAAATTAAATCTTTTTTATTTAACTTTTTTATTTTATGCTGTTTTGATGCATTATGTCTTATCAGGCATTTCTTTAAAAAAATACAGTGAAAGGATATATTTGAGATATTTGAAATTATGCTTGGTGCAAAACTCAGTGACATGACTTAATCAGCTGTCAAATACTCATTAATTCAAATGTTTTCTCCCTTCCTTTTTCTAGATATCTTCGCTGCCATGTTGCATTGCTAGTCTGTAAATTCTCTGAATTTTGACTATGATTCTTTCAAATGGGAAACATGTCCAAAAAAAAAAAAAAAAGACAAATTGAATTATAGAGGAGAAAATAAGTTGGTTTTTGTGTGCTAGCAATTTCAAAGGAAAAGAAGAAAGATGGACTGGTGGAATGCAGTGGGGATGATGTGAAAGCTAATCTTTGTTCACACATTAATAAAGCCTGACCTCCAAGGCTTCTCCCACCTACTTGAATGTGCTCCACTGGAAGTAAAATTTTACTCTGCTCTTTCTGAAAATATGCCCTCACTTCCAGGCAGACTTCAGTGTCCTTTTGATGGATAGCCTTTTGTCATTACTACTTCGTGTCTGTAGAGTCAGGCCAGTGGGCAGTGTCTGGACTTATAACAAAGTTCAATTTTTCATGTTTGTTTGCTTTGATAAGGATTTAGGTAGCAGTTTGGAGCAGACAACATCAGTAGTTGATTCTATAGGTCAGCATTGTCAGCTGAGTTTTACACTGGCACCATTTTACATCATGATTTTCTGGCTTCATAGTTACATCCAGGTGATGGCATCCCTCACAGTCCTGAGTGTATTAATACAGGCTTCCAGAAACTATTTATTCGTATAATTTATTGAATTTGTGGAGTGTTTACAATGTTGGTGCAATATATGAATTCCCTATAGTCGCACTAGATTAGGAGCATTTTGTTGATATTCTTAGGGCTAGGAACAAAAGGCTGCAGGGAACTATTAGCCATGGCTAATCTGATCAAGCATGAAATCTGAAAGATTAAAATAAAATGTTGCTTACAGTCTAGTGACCTCCCCCTCAAACACACACCCTTGAGGGCTTTATCTGGTTAGTTCAGTGAGCAAGTCAGGCCATAGATGTGTAGTGAGCCTTATTAGCTAATTTATTAGTTGCTATGGTTGATTAGCATAGCTGCAGTGGCCTGTAAACTGTTTTCAGGACTAGCTGGACTCCAGAAACATTCCTGCAGCATTAAGTTTGAACAAAGAGGGTTTTCCTGGATTTGGCATCCTGAGCAGGATGGTGTCACCACAGGTCTGCTTAAGCACATTGCCTCTGAGTTGGTGCTGGACCTGACGGACATAAATGGTTGTGTGTAAAATAATCCTGAACTACAATGTCTAGCATGGTGAGTTACACGAGGCTTATTTCAATGCCGTGCCAACATTACGATTTTGGACTTTGGGGATCGCAGATCAACACTGATATATCTGCACCGTATTCCTCAAGCACATCTATACTATCTATATTATCCAGGTTTTCCAGTTTTCACAGATATTCTAGGGTTTTTTTACCCTTACTGAATCTTGCCTGACATCACAGAATACACTGTGAGCATGTTTGGGAAAGCAATCTGGCTTGGTCAGTGGTTGAGTTTTGGTTATTATAATAAAAAAACCAAAATCATGTCATAGATCAAACAGCCCGTGCAAGATGCATTGGTTGCCAGTGAGTTCAATGTTTAGGTTGCCGAGAGAAGAGGGATGGGTGGCATCCAGCTGTTTTGTCACTGAAAGTCTATATTATGCACTTGGGCAAGGGAAGCTGATAACAGCTGACAATGTGTATAGGATGTTGCTATTTATAGTTCTGAGCATCTGTATTATTGCCTTAACATTTCTTTTCACCCCTCCTATGCATTGTAAAGCTTAGCACCATGTTTTTATGTTGGTGTCATCCAGGAGGTGATTTCAGTGCTTTGCTTCTGAGTAAGGCCAATTCATTCCCGTTGCCTGAGAAGTCTTTAGATTACTTCCTTTGGCATCTGTTTGGACACGTTAGTAACGGAACTGGCAGAATCATAAATGCCATGTGTTGGTCTTGGGTAAACAGATGCCCAGTTTGTCATGTGTTTACTTGGCTTTCACCACAGAGTTTTGGGAAGTAAATGTGGTTTGCAGCTAAGTATTTTTTGAGTACCTATGAGATGTTGAGAAATAATGAGATAGGCGCTAAAGAATGGTACCAGACGTAGTTACACTTTACCATGACAGACTCTATTTCTCTGCGGCAAAATCCAGATAATTCATATTTTGTTGAAATAGAAATTGATGGGTTTTTTACTTATTTGCTGGTCTGCTGAGTTAAGCAATGCTTATGCTAACTACAGTCATTTTTTTCCCTTTTTTCATTAAACAGATGGTGCCGACTGTTTCAAAAAACATTCTTTAAGGTTTTTTTTTTTAACAGATTGCTAGCTTTAAAACAACTTTTTAAAAAGTCTTTACTGATTTTTTTTCTTTTTGAGTACTATGATTTTTCTAGCAATCACTAAAAACTGCACAGTGTATTTTAAAATTACAAAAATTATGCAAAAGTCTTCCTCTGTTTCTTTCCATTTAGGAGGACTGATGTTTGGATAAAGATGAGATTTAGAGTGAGAAAATGAAGGATGACAGAGCTTGGAGATAGGATGGGTTTGGAATGGGAGGAATGCTTTGGCTTTACAGCTGATCTAGATGTGTGGTGCAGCAGGCTGATCCTCTTGTGTTTTCCCTGTTTTTCAGTTAGCTGTTTTCTTATTTGATAAAAATAAGCACACTTGCCCCTACTGCTCCACAGGGGACACTAAGGGTGAACAAGTTCTCATGAAGAAGAAAATAGTGTATGCAAAATTGCATTAAATAACATTGTGAAGTGATTCTCATGCTTTAATTCAAAACAACTGGTGGGACAGACTGTGTGAGTCTTCCTGATGATAATGTTAGATGGGAACACCATTGTTGGTAGTCTTCTGACTGATCTTGATTTCATGGTCACTGCTCTTCTGTAGCTGTGTAATTTAAAGTTGTTTTTGTATAGAATTTTCTTTTAGGTTTTCAATTACTTCTGTTTAAGCCTCCCTTTGTAAAGCTCTTCACACTATTTCCTGTCTTGTCCTAAAAAGTTTGAGGGTTCTTGGTGGTATGCTGCTAATGATGATTTTAAAATGTCTTGGAGACTGCTGTGGCCAGTTATCAAAGAGCTTGTTTTGTATAACGGAATCTCTGTCCCTAAAACTATGCCATTTGCAATTTATTTTTCTAGGGGTAAACAAGAAACTGATGAGGCAAAATAGAAAAATATTTTTGAGCAATTGAGGCTAGGCAGAACAAATATGTTTCTGAAGCAGCACTGCAGGATTATTCTTTCCCAGCTTTCATGTTGCTATCAACAAATGCTGTTTTCTTTCAGAATTGCTAGCTTGCTATAGAATCTTTTATTAATCCCTGAAGAAACCACAATTTTTTAGCAAACGTTTGTTGACCCTTCTTCAATCAGTAACTAAGGTCTCTTCAGAAGGGGCTCAGCATCCATCATCTCCACAGGATTTGGTAGCAAAGGTGTTTCTATCAGTCTTATGAGTTGCTTATGACTACAGTAACCAAATAAGTTAATAAAGGCTATTTATTATGAGAAGAATGTAATTATTGTAGACAAATATTCCTAATGTAGTTTAGATTATTACTGAAAACCTTATTATGAGAGCCAGGACTGTGCGAGTTTAGAAAGGATGGGTGGTGTAGAATTCAAGAAAGAAATTTGGGGTTCTGACAGCAGCTTCTGTCTTCCTCATTAGTGTAAACCAAATGTTCCTATGAGAGAAAAATCTTATTTTTCAAAAAACAATTTCTCAGTTTCTCCCTACTTCTCTCTCTTCTTTATTCTCCTTATGTGGTGTCAGAAAGCTTTTTCCAATCAAGACATGACAAATTTGGTGTAATGCCCACAATTACTGGATCAGCTCATTTTCAGGACTGTTTTTGAGGTGTGGGGGTAAGGTTGGGAAGGGCAGATGTTAGGCTGCAACTACTGATAGTGGCCCTCAATTATTATTCTGTAAGAACTGATATTGCAACACCACGTGCTTGGTAACACTGTAAGACATTCTCCTAAGTGGAGTAGTAGTCTCTTGTGAGATTTTATATAATGAGACCAAATTAAATTATTTTCTAGCTATAGCACAAAAGGTGGCTGTTGTCCAAGTTTAGATCTCTGTCCTATTGATAAATTTATCCCCCATCTATGTTTGGGGATTTTTTTTTTTTTTATTTTTTTTGTGCTCAAGAAACTGTGGTTGACTTTTAGTCTAGGGGATACTTGTGTATGCATAGACTTTTTTTTTTTTTTTTTTTTTTTCCCCTCCGAAGACTTCAAAGTTCTTAAGATATCTCTGAGTACATCCTCAACTTGGTTACCCACCGGTGTCTTGGCATTTTTTTTGTACTAGCACTTTTGTTCAGATGAATAACATTTTTAGGATCAACAGTCAAATCACATTGGATAATATAATATCTGTGTACTGCAATATGTTGTATGTGTACAACAGACAAATAAAGGACTAACTTTTCCAGTTTTTGAGGAAGCAATATGCATTTGGGGCTAATGTGTCATACAGGAAATAAATTCGGTAGCTCTGCCTCACCTAGATTCCTCTTTGTTGCTTAAGCAGATTATTTAAGCAGGAGAAGTTCTGTTGCCTCAAAAGTGAGAATTCAAGGGCTGTGATTGTCCTAGAGTAGCTTTTCCAGTGCATGTTGCTGATATGATAATTTTCACTGTTGGGCTTACTTTTTATCCACGTGAAGAGGAAGATTTTAGTATTTGGAATATGAAGATGAACCAGTTTCTCATGGTTGCACTTCTAATTTCTAGAGAAACAACTTGTTTTCACACTCTTCCTCACTAATGTGCTAGTCCCCAGAGTTTCCAGAAAAAAATTGTAAAGACAATCCTGTGTGATGTTTTCAGTTTCAGCCTGGATGTGCATCTGTCAAGCAGCCTCTTTCTGTTGGAAAGTTGACTGCAGTTAACCATGTAACTTCATTTTACAGCATTAATAAATTGCTGGAGGAGTTTTGTACTCATAACAGTTCAGAAGCTGTTCAGAAGTTTCTGGTAGAGGCAAAATACCTTTTTTTACAACACAGAAGTCAATATGGATGGTTGTTTTGCTGTGTTCAAAATGGCATTACATTCTAGACTTGTTCTGTTGGGCTATGTGATTAACGGAAGAAGACAGGATGTCTTATAATTCAGTCAGCAGTCTCATCAAAAGGTCTTGAATTTCCCACAGAAAAAAATGAGGTTTCTAAAAGACCCAATTGATTTGTTGGTAGCAATTAAAAGAGGTGTACTTCGGAAGCCCAAATCATGGTCTGCAGTCTATGTATCACTTTTCTGTTAAATGTTATCTAATGCCTCTCGGTTTTGCCTTGACTGATGGGCTAAGTAGTATGTTACATGAGGAGAGATACTTAGGCCACATCCTTTGCTTCCAGCAAAGCCCGTTTTGAAGTTCATACGCATTGCATGTGCACCTACTGATAGTTTTTTTTTATAAGCCTCCTGACTCTTTAGGGAAAATGAAAGGTCACGTGTTCGAGTTGCATCAATTTCTCTGTCCAGAACAAAGTCTGTCTATAAATCATCTAGATGCTTTTCTGTTGGTCATATGTGCCAAAGAGGCAGGCTGTTTGCTCTCTCTCACTGCTTGGAACGCTTAAGATTGCAGTGGGATTTCTTATACTTTACATGAAATATCTACTTTATTCGAGTACATTGAGTTAAGTTACAGTTGATATTTAAGGCTTGTCTCAAGGGAATTGTTGCTTCCAAAATCAGAAGATTTGGGGTTTTTTTGTTTTCTGTGATGTATGTGCCTACTGATTATACTATCTCAGTATAGCAATGAAGGCTGTGAAGTTTTCATTTAATGAAGTGAAAACCATAATGTTTTAGAGGGTTTGATAAGTCCAATGTTGTTTGTTTTTTTGTAAAATGTGCCATTGTGGTCTCCCAGGAAAATGCATACTCTTACTAACCAGAAACGTTTGGTTTATTTTTTTTCTTGAGCAAAATCTGTTCTGTAACTATGAGTACTCAAGCTTTTGAAAAAAGCTTCCATTATTAAGGGAGGTTTTTCAAGCTGCATTTTTTCTATATAATCAAAGAAACTTGAGCAACTAGAACCTGAAAACAATCCATATGTTGAGTGAACATTCAAATGAGTCATTAACCAGCAATGCACCACAGCAGCAATTGACAAATTGACTACTTGATTCAAAGAAGAAAAGTCAAAGCCTAGTTCTGAAGCACTGCATTCTGTTTTAAGATATGCCTTACAACTTCAGTTCCTCTCTAGGCACAGTTAACTCTTTGTGAAGCACAGATTTAACTGTCTGCTCACAGGAGAATTAGAATCATACAAAACCAGGAAATATGTTGCTGGCTTGGTCTATGTAAATGACATTGGGTATCTTCTCTTTTTGACTGAAGTTCCTTACTTTGAATTATGCTCTTGACAACAGTCCCAAGTGTTTTTGTATCACAGCTCTAGTAAGCGCTGTTTACTTATTTAAAAATACATTTTAAGAAAAACATATCATTTCAAATGAGATATATTGTAAACACCAATATAAAATTTTATTCATTAAAATAACTGACTTCAGCTAAAAAGTACCCTGGATTTTTGGACTTTTGCTTTCTTCTTCCGAAAATATTTGTATTGAATATGTTCTACCTCATGCTGACACTATGCATGAAATAGAAGCTGAAATCAAGGAGACGATTTATATTTACTAGAATTTTTCTATGTTAATGTTGCTTGGAATAGAATTGGAATTTGGCTTATTTGCAAAGAAGGGTAATGGGTTTGTTCAAACTTGGAAACTGATCGCTTTTGAGCCATCTGTTCAGAGTAAAAGCAGCAGCAGCAGACCTGGTACCTTCCAGATGATGACTATGAGCTGCTCTGCTCAGAGGAGTCACCATTTCATACTGCCCTTGAAAACCAAAACTGAAAAATTCAGTTCTGAATTTTGTTGCTCTTTTTATATTTATGAATGTAAATGCATGTTTTTTCACGCTGCTGACCCAGTAAACTTCAAAAAAATAGCTCCTGCCTCATAAAAATTTAGTCTGTCATATGATTAATTCATTTGACTATTCTTCTAACTACAATAAACCAAACTGTACGTTATAGCCTTTCTTTTACATTTTTATACCCTTTAATTCTGATTTATAGCTCCTGTAGATCATGTTGCAGTCTGAAGTCTGAAGTTTTAAAATGGCTGTGACCTTTGAAAGAGGAGACAACCCTATAAATTTATCTTGCAATGTTTTACACTGGTGTAGAAGTAAGATACCAGATAAAAAGAGAGGCTTTAGTATACTTGTAGAATATTCTTTTTTTTTTTAAAAGGCATTTCAATGTTTCCTTTTTCAATACAGGTGGGTAGGAGTATTTTTACTACAGGACAAACTGAAATGGTATATGTATACTGTTTTTTTCCCCCCATAAGCTCTGAAAGTCTTGAAGTGGTGATGACTAGCAAATCCCTTATGCTTCTTGACATATTTTGGAACTGAAAGGACTTTTAGCTCTATATATTCACTATAGCACTATCAAAGTGTTGTCCTTTCTATTCAGCACTGAAGTGCAGAGGAGCCATTGGGGCACCTCTCTGATGTCCCAAAAATAATGTACGTCCTCGGGGAGCAAGCAGACATTCTGTGGGTGGGTTTGGTTATTTTACTTTTAAATTGAAGATGTGGGGGAAAAACTCTCCAGAATATTTGTGACAACATAGAAGGCTTCTAATTTATCTGTTGTTGTGATATGGTGCAATCATTAGTAGTAAGGGTTAAATGTTTGTTTCCATTATTTTGGTAATCTCAGTGATTTGGACTATTTAATGGTAAAATTGGAATTATGAAGACATGGAATTTATATCAGCAGCTTTTGTAAAATAGAGCCTCAGTTTTCATTCAACTCTTCCATATGATCTGCTTGATTGCTGACTTTTCTTGATATGCATCCTGTCTTCCATTTAATTATGTATGCTTCATTTAATTGCATTTATATTCAGGATCCAATTATTTTTCAATGGAACTGAAGATATGGAGTACATACCTTTAATTAAAAACAAACAAAACCTACCCCAAAACCTGCCTTTAAGGTGGCATATGGGGAATATCTTACATATCAAACTACTCAGACTTAGTCTGGCAGTCAAGAAAAACACGTAAAAATTAATAGGAGTCTTGCTGTAAATGCTAAACTGTTCACATTTCTCATACACCATTTGGTTTTTAGAGAAAGGAATCAACTGACAGGGTCAGAGAATGCAATTTAAAATCAGACTGACTAAAAGAAATTCATTTTTCAAACCCTCACAATAAATAATTTCACTCTTCTGCAGTAGCTAAGTGAGATTACAGCCCTTTCCATTTTGAGATTTCTTAAGTATTTAAAGCCTTTGATGTTTTTTGAAAATCCAGTCTTGTCATTGCAATGTTTAAAATAAAGTCTGCATTTTTTTAACATCTCAGATTTTTATTTTTCAAAAATGAGTTTCATTTTTAGTAGTCGTTTCATCTTTGGATTTAGAAGTCTGTTTTATTCATGTTCAAAGCATCTTCTAATAAGATTACTAAGGGTGACTTTGAGCAATTGGCCCTATGTCATCACATTAACTTAGAAATTTGGTTCACATTGTTTCTAAATGTTCCTTTGTTGTGGACTTTTAAAACAAATTTATTCTAAAAGTTCTAGTAAATACAATCATAATTCGATTCAAAAGTATTTTTAAAAATACAGGGGAAAAAAGTGCTATAGGTAGTTCATGAATAAATTAAGTCTATTTAAGTCAACTTTTTTGAGGTAGCCATCTCAACCATCTAAAAATGAACCCAAAGACACGAGACTAGAACATTAATTTTCTTTGGCGGTTGGTAACTCCATCTTATGTTTTTTACATATTACTGTGAGGTAGGTAAGTATATTGAAATACTTTTACAAGAGATCTTAGGTGGATAGTTATCTTGGAGCCTATAAAATATCAGAAAGACAGTGTCTGAACTTTAAAAGACAGAATGAAAAGAAATATTCTTCAAAGATAGTTTAACTTTTTTCAAGTGTCAGCAGTCTTTCCAGTTTGCATATGAAATGAATACATGTGACTAGCCAAAGACTTCTGACTTGCTATGCAGCATGTGAAGAGAAAGTCCTTCTGTCCTTCTCTTCATTGTCTTAGTTCTGCCACCCAACATCAATGTTGTAAAACTGAAAACACATGACCCTTAGAATACAATTTGTGTATCTGATTTTGTAAGTGGGCTGAATTTTGGGAATTGTGGATTTGAGGAAAGTTACATAGGAACTTAATAGATGATATGCAGACCTCTGACACTGATAGTCAAATAGTCTTTGACCTTATATATAATTCTTCATTACTATTTTTTTCTTTATTTTAAAAGTAGCACCAATTCTAAGAGCCAGAAATAAGTTAATCTTTCCATATTGGTTATATAACAGCCAAAATGGTGGCTTTGTATCAGAAGATGCAGCTCATAGCTGATGTATTTGAACTGCAATTGACATATTGCAGTTCTTAAATGCAAGAACTTTAAGAACTTATTAATTACTTTTAGTATTCACAGCCTGAGGATAAATTGGTAAACTTCAGTTAATATAAAGAGATGGAACTAGTTCACAATTAACTGAAATTTCTAAGAAAAATTCTGATTGAATTCAGTCCACTCCAGACTTCGTTAAGTAAGGGATCTGCACAGCTACTCCATTAGCACCTTTCTGAAATATTCTGTCATTAACTAGAGACAGTTCAGACAAGCTTAGCACTCACAACATTAGTAATTAATCACTTAAGCTGAAAGGAGCGTAAAAATTCTAGTATACCAAACTTCTTTCCTACTTTCTCCCATGGGTTACAAAACACAGTCAATTATTTCATTTCACTCCACCAAACTTTGTGCCTAATGACAGAGCTGTACAAGGAAAATGTTAACAGGTTTAGAAGAATAAAAGAAAGTGCTTTTTTTGTTCTTGTTAAACATCTTTTATTCATCAGTGTTCCGACGTGCCGTCAGCCATGGTGAGCCATGAAAGCATGAAGCTGGATCATCTTTAACTCTGAGAAATATTTTGGTCTAGACAAGTAATCTTCTCTCAGAAACTCTATCAGCTATGGCTTGCTAGGTTAAATGGTGTCTACAAGGCCCAGAAGTTTATTTTCTCCTTTGCCTGATAAACTTAATACACATTCTGCCCTAATAAAGTTTCATAAGCAGTTCTTTTCGCTTTAATTACATTGAGGGAGGATGAGCAGAATACAGACATGGTGGACTTCTAGCTAAAACTCCAGTATGATTGCCTGTAATTTGTACCAACATGACAGTTTTTAATATAAAAGTAGGAATATCAAGATTCTGCTATTATAAGAAGGGCAGAATTGAACACTTTAATAAGCTTTCCATCTAGCATGTTGTTTTGAAGAGATCACTGAAGCCTTATTAAAAAATGTGCTTTCAGTAATACAGAAAGGTCCCCATCATTAGAGAAGGTATGCCTATATTGATATTAATTGAAACAGAGATTTTCCAGACTGTCTAGGCTGGCAAAAATGCATTTTCCAGACTACAGCAACATTGTATGGTGGTTCCAAGTGTATCTTGCATTTCAAGTGACAACCTTGTTTCAAGGTTGTGGGACATAGCATATATGCCAGATTTTCCAGTTTGTTCTCAGCAATTAGCCTTTCATATGGAAATTGTGTCACTGTTTAGATGCCAGAATGGGACACGTACAAAGCAGCTTAGTTCTTGTACAGCTTTCTATAAAATAATGGATCCTTGAGCTCAAGGCTGAGGAGCTCCTAGCCTGTGCTTCGGGATCTAGGGAAATTAATCTTCTCCTTATCTTCCCTCTGCTTGGACCCCTTTAAAAGGTGTAGTGACTTTCATTATAGCTAAATACATTGTTGCCTTTTTCTGGTGATTGCAAAATAAAATGTTTATTGTCCACACTACAGTGATGTGTTGTACCAACAGCTGTTAAGGAGCTGGATTGTTTCTGCGCTGCCAAGAAGCCATGTATCTGTGTATACAGAATATTCAGCTATTACCAAGTACCTTGCTATTTTCTAGGATTTAAATATCTCACCTCTTTTACTTTGTGGAATCTGAGTCAGGAGCAGTCCCTTGAGCCCTCAAACCTTTAGAACATCTAGTCAGGTAAGAAAGGATCATTGCTGAACTTTGTCTGTGATATACTACCACAGCATGCTACCAAGATTCTGCTGTAGAGGAATAAAATTTGGGAATTCATCAAATCTCTTCTTGGGAAAAAAAACCATATGCTTTAAGTCATATGATACCTGTGATGCACAGAAAGGAGAATGTGTTGAAGCACACAATACTGAGGAATTTGAAGCAGCTTTCAGCATCCACTAAATTCAAGTTATTTGGATTAATATATTTTTGTTTTGGAAACTGATCATCTTATTAATTCTACCTTACCTACTGTCTTTAAACATGAATTAAGTGTCTTTTAAAGCCCTGTAACTGATGATTCTGGATGTTAGAAGTGAATTGGCCATGCAGTAAAGCTCCTTGGAGATTAGGCTCATTTTTCATTGTGTGTAGCAGAAATAGGAGTAGAAATACACAGTAGAATATAACAGGATATAATGCTCAAAGTAGATGTTTCTTCAGAAAGAAGAGTTTGATGAAGTTATAACCAAACTTAGCATTTAAACACAGCTGACAAAAAAACCCCAAACCTGTTAATTTACAGATTGGCACACTGTTTTTCTTTAAATTGTAGCTGAAGTTATTAAAAATGATGGTTTGTTCCTATGCAGAAAAGATATTGCATTATTAAATTGCAACTAGTGTGAGATAATTATTTATGCAACGTCAATTTTGGCATGTGTATTTTCCAATTTTGTTTTTTATGCTGGAACCTGAGTTCAGAGTGCATCTCCTGCTGTAGAGTTCCAATCAAATGACGTGCATCCATGGAAGCACATATTTGCTGTAAACAAGCAAATGCTCTAAACAGTGGTACTGTGAGCAAGAGGGTAAGTCTTCGGTAATAGCAATGCCTAGCACTTCCTTCTGCTCATGGGAAGGAGCTGCACCTTTCTGAATTATAAGGGTTTTGCATCTCTATGCATTTCTAGAAAGTGAGTAAAAATACCTTTAACTTTGGCAAGTAACTTTCTTGTCCGTATCAGCTCCTACATGATCCTTATATGGTCTGAACTTCTGTTATTTAGTTATTTTTTATTTCGGTGTAATTTTTGTTGATCTTGAGTATCAAAAGACCTTGAGTAATTGGAATAGATGTGAAATCACCAGGTTTTGAAGTAATGCTGGACATCATGTCATGCTAGTCCAGCCTGCTTGCTTTTCTAGATGAACAGAAGAGTGCTGCTGTAAACGACTTACCTGTCTTTCTTCAGAGGGCCCACAGGGACTCTGCAGCAGACAGGATTATGTGTTACAGTCACATAGGTCTAGAGCAATGAGGAGGTGTTAACTTACTAAAACTTCATGGCAGGTGCTAGCCCCAGGTTAGAAAACTGAATTTTTACTAACTTGGACTGCTCTTGTAATCTAGCAGCCAGAGAAAATTAACAAGTTATCTGTTTGGTTAATTTTAGCTGGCTTGGGAAATTATGATCATACCACGTACTGTACCCCTAAATGGCTCTCAACTCCAACTACTACAGATGTAACTTCTTACTATGACCCAGGAAAACCTGAAAAAGCTTAATAGAAGAAGCATCCCAAGCTGTTGCCCAGATTTTTCCGAAGTAATTAAGCCACAATAAACACTTCCCAATTTTCCTTTATGCTAAAGAAATTTCTAATATTTTGCTGATTTAAGATTATAAAAGTCTGAAATGGACAAAATTCTGGTTTTGTTTTTTTTTTTTTAGAGTTCAAATCTTATGGTCTGGTTAGGAGACAAACAGTTAAATCTATTTAAAAATACCGTAAACCATTCTTTTGAAGTGTGCATAAATGTATGTGTATTCTCATTTGTATTTCGTAGTACTGGAGTGACCTCACTGCTTCCTCTGGGAATTTGTCTCACAAGGCATTTACATAAAATATAAGGCAAGGATTGGGCTGAACTGTAAAGTGTGATCAGTTGGCTTTTGGAGGTGTAGTTGCCATGGTAGTCTTTTCCAAGTCTGACTGGGGCATTTTATAAGGCTGAAAAAACTGCTAAACTAAAGATACTTTATTTTGTATAAAGTTTTTGTTCTTATCACTGAATATAATCACGAGGGATGATATGGAATGAGGAAGATACAACAAGTACATGGATGGAAAAGAAAATGAATCTATAAGTTATAATGATGACAATCTAATTATTTTCATACTCAGTTAATCTAATTAGTTTTGTAAAGTCTAAAACTAAAATGTTGCAGTGTGTTCGTGTCTTTAGGGGACTGTTTTAAGAGAATTACATGTGCTTGAGAGGAAAATTACGGTTTTACTCAAGAAATGCTTCACTTTTTATTGAGACTGGTATCTTTAATCTACTCCAAGTAGATTACAAGTTCCTTGTTTGCTAGCAAGAGTGATGATTGAATACTTTGTTTTCTTGGGTAAGTCAGTCTTCCTAGATGTGTTCTGGGCTATAACTATGTTGTTAACACAAACATTTTTTTTGCCTCTGAAAACAAACAGCAGCATAGAATTTAATGTTCTTTGAGAAGTCACACAGGACTACATACACTAGAGTAATAGGTAATTTGGTAGATAATAACTCTACAGAGGAAAACACTTCCTCAGCGTCTATCTTAAATTATTTTATAAATCAGAGTTATGTAGTATTTATATAAAAGGACATGACAAATAGTATTCACTTGATTCTCAGTGCAAAATTAGGATAAGTCACTACTGTATTAACAGCAAACAGACTGTGTAAAGCTGTATCAAAAGTTGCCATATATTAAATATGGTGTATCATCATGTAGGCTTTTAGTTTGTGTCAAGAGTCTTAGGCAGAGAAAGTCTAGCAGTCCGTCCTTAAACTCCAGCTGCCTCTAATTGCTGCAGATTTTCTGAAAAGAGGTAGCCTGTAAGACACACAAGTGCCGAATTATAAAGGTCGAATCCAACACATTCAGATTCAGTGGGAAAATGGAGTCGTACTGATTATGGAGCAAAAGAGCAATGCATGCTTGGTAGAAAGTCCTCTTAACCAGGCAGCTGTATTCAAGTCTTGCAGCCAGTCTTTAGATGGCTTTGCTTAGTGCAGAGTGTGCTGTATTAGTTTCACTTCTGAGGTCACAAAAGCATGGACTGCTTGGGTCAAATCATCATTCAAATTTAACAACATTAAGGCTGAAGAAAGCTTTCTTGCCAGCTGCATTCAGAAGAGCACTGAATGCCACACACAGTTTTACTGGCTAATTTAAAATCCTAAAATTCTGAATCACTTGGAGCAATTTTTATTGGACTTTTCTTTCTTTCTTTTGAACTGCTTTATTTAAATATAAATAACAATAACAGGTCTTTGACACCTAATAAAACACAATGCATGCTCATGCTTATTGGTTTTAGGTGAGCATTTTTTTCATAGTTAAGTATGTGAGCATAGAAGTCTGTTTATCTGTTCCACTTTTTTGACCCTTTCTTCTAATATTTATTTATTGAATATAGTAACCAGAAACTCAGTGCCTCCATTGTAAGATGATACCACTGAGAAATCACTCAGATACCGTTGTTGGATAATAAAAACTCCTTATTCCCCAGCCTATATTCTCAAAATCATTAGTTAATCGAATAAACATACTCATATGCAGCAACCACTTGTCTCCATTCTGAAATCAATACTGTATGAGGGTGTCATGGTTTAACCCCAGCCAGCAATACGCACCCCACAGCTGCTCGTTCACTCCCCCTGGCTGGGATGGGGAAGAGAATTGGAAGAGTAAAAGTGAGAAAACTCGTGGGTTGATCTAAAGACAATTTAATGGGTAAAGCAAAAGCCACACACACAGGCAAAGCAAAACAAGGAATTCAGTCGCTGCTTCCCATCGGCAGGCAGGTGTTCAGCCATCCCCAGGAAAGCAGGGCTCCATCAGGCGTAATGGTTACTTGAGAAGAAAAACACCGTAACACTTGAATGTCCCCCCTTCTCCTTCTTCCCCCAGCTTTGTATGCTGAGCATGACATCATATGGTATGGGATATCTCTTTGGTCAGCTGGGGTCAGCTGTCCTGGCTGTGTCCCCTCCCTTCTTGTGCAGCCCCAGCCTACTCGCTGGTGGGGTGGTGTGAGAACCAGAAAAGGCCTTGACTCTGTGTAAGCACTGCTCAGCAACAACTAAAACATCCCTGTATTATCAACACTGTTTTCAGCACCAATCCAAAACATAGCCCCATACTGGCTACTAGAAGAAAATAAACTCTATTCAGTGAATTTAATTTGTGAAAACAAGCTAACAGCCTTAACAGTTATTTGTAATTTGTATATCTTATGTACTTCTTGGGTTTGTTTTCCTTATTAAAAAAATGCTTTATAAATTAATCTGTTCTTTTTTCTTTCTTGTACCTTTATCCTTTCCAAGGTTATGCCTTTCTGCTGTTCCAGGAGGAAAGCTCTGTACAAGCTCTGATAGATGCCTGTCTGGAAGAAGATGGGAAACTTTACCTGTGTGTGTCAAGTCCCACAATCAAGGATAAACCAGTAAGTAGCTCATGCCGTGACACTTAGGCTGGTTGCTAACCCATTTGCTGTTACTCTTTTCATTTAATAAATAAATAAAGAAAAACAGTGGATTGACTTGTCCATTGCTGTCCTTGCTGTTATGTTGAATTGACTTTCCGTATCAGCTTAACCTGGTTTTAACATTTGCTGCTTTCTCATAAATGCCACATTCAATTAAATTTTATATTCACATCTCTAACATTCTTTAATGCTAGTCTTTTTTGTGGCTATTGATACATACAGATTAGATGAAAACTACAGACAAATATGATTAGATGAAAGATGTGCTGCCTTTTAAAAACACTATTAAAAAGCTTGCACAAAGGAATGAGCAACCCAATATTACAGCATAGTGAGTGTGCTTACATGATTTCTAGGATCAAGAAATAGATGGAGGAACAGCTTTATCCAAATAACTTCTGAAGAGTTTTTCTCTGTAATCTAAAGATTATCAGCTGTGTTGCCTGTTGCTTAACAGAAGTGATTCCTTCAGTATCTATCTGTATCTATCCAGAAGACACAAACTCCCTTTATATCCAAGCACAGAAATTAATTTTATCACCACTCCTATCAGTGCTTTAAAATTTCTGGATCACTGTGTGTGATTTCAGGAAACCCGGAAGCCCAAACTGCAGCTGTAATTGCAGATACCTGGTAAAATGTTCTGAAAGTCCTTTCACAGATTTCTTTTTATAATAGTGATTAGAGGCAGGGAATTAATGAGGAAGGAGTTTGCTATGATGAAATGTAACTCAAGCCTGGCCTCTAGAGGTGATAAACGAATTGTCCACCTTCCTTCAAACACTTCGATAAGCTATGTTCTCAAATTGTTTTGGTGCTTATACCAGCAATTTGCTGCTTTTACTAAGTTAAAATTATATTTTTAATTCTAGAATGATTTGGCAGTTGTTTCTTAATTTTGGGTTGTCAAGTTCCTCTGCTAAAAAAAATTCTTAATACAGGTGCAAATTCGACCTTGGAACCTAAGTGACAGTGACTTTGTGATGGATGGGTCTCAGCCTTTGGATCCAAGAAAAACTATCTTTGTTGGAGGAGTTCCACGGCCCCTCCGAGCTGGTGAGTAGGAGGAAAATGTAGGGCATGTAGTAGGGAGTTTGAGATGAAGCAGAGAATATTAGAAAACATGTATGTAACATGTATGTAAAAAAGCAGAAAATATACCCTGTATTTTCCAATGATTGTAGCTCACTTTCTGAGTCAGTGTGTGTCTTCCTGTCTACAAAATACAAACTGTGAACATTTTTGGTCTTTGAAATAGGTTACTAATTAGGATTTTCAGTAGAAACACTTTTCCCCAAGTTTGCATAATATCCTAGAATCTGGCTGATTTTTTGTAATGTATACCACCTTAATCTTAACCCTCATTTACTTGCTGAGATGCAAACAAGTTCCCCTTTCCTTTGACTAGACAACAAACTTCTCCCAGCCCCTTTCCAAACCAGTTCCAACTGCAGCTCTATCATTAGTCTTTCCCTTTTCCCATGGAGCTATAGACAAGGCCTCTCAGCCATTGTCCAGAAGACCACTTTCCAGACACACTTCTAATGTAGCTCGTTTTCTCAAGTCTTTTTTCTTCACCCTTAACTCTTCTTCACTTTTATTTGCAGAGCCATAGACAAGACTCCCTAGCCTTTGTCCAGAGGAAAGATTTATCCCAGTCCAGATGTCCTGGCAGCCCCCACTGTTTTGAAGGCCCCCTTTTCAGCACCAGTCCCAACTATAGCTTGATACTCTTTTCTTTCTTCCTAACCCTTATATTTTTGGTGAGCCAATGACAAGGTCACGAAGCAAGTTGAAACATTTATCCTAGCTAGGTCTTTTGGCAGCCCTCACTTCCATTTAGTGGTCCCTCTCCATCCTCACTCCAAGTCAGCTGCATGGTTTCTCTTTTTCATTCTCTCAATCTTAATCCTAATTTTCCAGGCTTTAGGAGACAACCCCCTCAGTCGTTGTCTGGAAGAAAGACTTCTGGATCAGGTTTCCTGGTAGCCCTCACTTTCCTTTGGCAGCCACTTTCCAGCCCACTAGAACTTCAGCTCCTCGCTTTATCTTTTTCCTAATTCCTTTTGGGAAGCTATACACGGGGTCCCTCAGTCATTGCTGACAGGAAGATTTCTCCCAGTCCAGGTTTCTTGGCAGCTTTCACTTTCCTCATCATCTTAAAATAAGGCATAAGACGGTAATTATGTAAATTGTCACAATTAAACATTACCTCATTTCTGATTATAGCCTTTATAAAACTGTGTGTCATTTGGCCTGTCATAGATTACATTTGAAATGCATTACATTTGAAAACTGATGCCTTTAAATAGTTAACTTCTCCAAAGCAAACACTTTCCAGTTTTTCTTGTTTGCAGCTTTAAAGATCTGATACAGAAGTTTATCCTAAGATGTCTGAACAGTGCATGGTTTCCTTGCCTGGAATTGTATATATTCTTTGTCTATTGGCAAGAGTAACTTAATGGAACTACTATTGAAATTTTGTTAAGTGTTCCTGATGTTTATTCTCTACAGTCACTTTCTGAGATTGTTATCCAATTATTATTATTTATCTTTTCAACCTTAGTACTTAGGGCAAAATATCAGATTCTAAATACATAAATATCTTCAAGTAATCCTGTATGTAAACTAGCATTAACAAGCCTGGGTGGACCTGGGGGAGATCGTGAATACGTAATCCCAAAAATGACAGTTTTAATTTACAGTCCGATAAATTCTAAAGCAGTTGACCTGATACCTACTTTAACAACGTAACTCTACATTTTTTTCCACACTTCAGTCACACCAAGTTTCTTTTTACAGATTCTGGATTTTGCCTTTGTATTTTACTATAATTCATGGAGGGTTGATTCAATCTGTTAAAACCAATGTTTGGGTTTGCTATTTTAGACTTTGGAAGGCGAGTACGCTACGGCAAAAAAGTACTTTTTAATGCAACAAACCAAATGCAACACTGATCTATGTTAAATCTACAATATTTAACAATTGACTTCTTGCAGTTGAATTGGCAATGATTATGGACCGTTTGTATGGAGGTGTCTGCTATGCTGGCATTGATACAGACCCAGAGTTGAAGTATCCAAAAGGTGCTGGCAGAGTGGCTTTCTCCAATCAGCAGAGCTATATTGCTGCTATCAGTGCTCGCTTTGTCCAGCTCCAACATAATGACATTGATAAACGGGTAAGTAAAATAGAATGGAACAAAATGGTTGTTACAAAACTACAGAAGTGAAAAACAGCCTTATATTGTGTTAGAGAACGCTGTAACCTCTGTTCTTCAGATGACATTTGTTATTTATTGAAAAGCTTATTTAAGCAGTTAAAGCAGAGTGAAAAAATATATCTCAAATGTCTTTAAATAACTGTTTAGCACTATAAACAGAAAATAGTGGGTTGTAAGCTTGTTCTTGGTTTTGTTTTGAATTCTGAAGGTCAAATACTGTAGAATTTCCCAGCGTCTTTCTCCTCCTTTAGATGCTTGCTCATTGTGCATCAACAGCTTTTAGTTAGTGGCTATTTAGGTAACTTCTGGCATTTCTGCTATTATTAGGCAACATTTTCTCTCAGCAACGTACATCTAGGCTTGAGATTCCTAAAACACATGGTTCTACGGTGCTACTATACCTCATGATTTTAACTAAGACAAGACTGTTCCTAAATACTTTTTGTCCATTGAATTTTGAAAATTTTTACAGAGGGATGAAGATGATTTATTCTGGAGTCTTAATCACAGTATTGTGAACCCTTTGAGATTTATATATCAGCCATACTTAAAAACTTGGGGTTTTTTCTAAGCTTTAGGATGGAGCCACAAATGATGCTAACTGGTAGTTTTTTCCATGAATCAGTACTTTTCCCAGTTGGTTGACTGATGATTAAGCTTACTTAATTATCTTTTATCTGTTTTAAAAATAGGTTTATCTGTGAGTTTGAAGAAATATGAAGTCTCTTAATCAATCCTTAAATATTCGGTTTTAAATCTAATAGGTTGAAATCTCTGAATTGTACAGTATACATTCTTAAAATTATTTCACTAGTAACCAAAACATGAAAAGGAGTGAGAGAGAGAGTCTATTTGAGACCTTCACAATTCATGCATTGGAAATGTGAGTACATGGGGATCTAGAGATGTGCTAGACATTGGACCTGCTTTCTTCCAATTTCATTTGAGACAGTGCTGTTTTATTTTGCATGATGCTTCCAATTTTAGTGGTAGGGCATCTGATATGCAAAATGGCAGTTATTCATACTTGTTCCATGAAATACTAGTAGTACAGTGTAATTAAAAAAAAAAGGCAGTTCTAGCTGTTGCATAGGGAAGAAATATAGTTCTCGATATAAGCTTTACTTCAAATGAGTAACATTTGTTGAAATGTCATCAGGATAAGCTGAGATAAAATTCAACATAAAGCTTTTTTTGTATAATATTTTTCTTGTTTTTCAACTTAATACCTCATTCTGTGTTTCTTCAAAACTGTGTGTATTTAAGCATAGTTACTGGAGTCGTTTTCCTTGCAATATACAAATTTTGACAGACTAGCACTTGTGCAGTCACAGCAAAATTATTTATAATAAAATAATGTATATTTCATTCTTTTCTATCTCTTTTAATGTAGTTGACTGTACCTAAACCACTTCATAAATAGCATCATAAAGCTGTAACAATTACACATGCATAAACTAATGATTTCCCCAGAATGAATAATCACTCAGGTTAAATGTGTAGGCTTCATTCTTATGAACAGACACAGGAGAGAACTCGCATATTGTCAGCTTCTGAATAGTATTATTGTAAGTGCCTGGTCCTGCATCAAAATACTGCTGTGTTTGGCACAAGTGCTTTAAAAATAAAAAGGATTCGAGTCCTAAGAGGCTTACAACTGAGTGTAGGACAAAAGTTAGCAGCCCTCCAGACCATTTGTAAATGATGGCAAGGTTGTAATTGGAACAACTATGAAATCTTATTACATTTCTAGAACCAAAAATCTTTAGATAGTGATTTTTGACAGCATAAGGCAGAGTATTTAATACAAATGCCTTTAATCTTGTTTAATTTTAATCTTCTCTTCATTTATTAGACTGGTCCTGCATTTTGCAGTTGACAAAAAACAAAGAAACAAAGAAAACCACTGGAAAAAACCTCTGAAACTCACGAGACCTCTGAAGTTTAGAAATATGTTTGTTCCTTGTCATTTTTCTTTCTAAATGCTGCTCTCTCATGCCCTGCCCCCATAACAACTGTATTCACATTCCTGGAGGTTTCTTAGAGAGCAGCAAAATCCTTGGAGATGCTATTTTTACTGTACTTCCATCTTAGTACTTTCACATACCTAGGTTTACCAAGGAAGGCTGAATAGTTACCAAAGCACATCTTTCTTTCTCAAGATTTTCTGACAAGTAAGGTGGTTGGTATGAAAATTTAACTACCAACCTCTTTGGGTTAATCCAGCATCAGTTTAAAACCTTCAATAAAGTCAAAAGAATTAAAATATTGTTTCTTCTGTTTCACACTTAGCAAAACTATCTAATCTTCTTACAGTTATTTTTCTTCTTCCTGGTGCAGGTGGAAGTGAAGCCATACGTGCTGGATGATCAGATGTGTGATGAATGCCAGGGCACTCGCTGTGGTGGAAAATTTGCTCCATTCTTTTGTGCCAATGTTACTTGTTTGCAGTATTACTGTGAATACTGCTGGGCAAGCATACACTCTCGTGCTGGACGGGAGTTCCACAAACCACTGGTAAAGGAGGGAGGTGACCGGCCCCGCCATGTCCCATTCCGCTGGAGCTGAACCCCAGGCCTCGCTCAGCAACTAGTACTGGAATACATAAAATCGAGTGAAAAGAGCATGCTGCCTCAGGGCTTAGTGTTCTGGAAATCTGTGCATTCGTCCTCGACTTTAATGAAGATATGGGTCTTTTTATTACTATTATTATTATTTACAGTCACATTACTGAACTCAGTGTCCAGTACAATACAAACCGGCAGAGTGTAACTGTACTGATTTTGCACTTTGATTCACACAAACATCTGCTTGGTACCTTAATTTCCTACACAAGACTTGTCACTAGTGACATTATGTAGACTGCCATTCTCATCAGCCTTCACTGGGTTGATGTGTATGTGATGAAGATTTTTTTATTATAATTATTTTTATTTTTAAACTGGAGCATGCACTTATTTTCAGAAATTTAGACTTGCCCCTAGCAGATGACTTACCAAAGGTAATATTCACAAGTAGGTGGCAGATGTAGCAAAAACTTAAACAGATATTCAGCAATCATTGGTTTGGGTCATTTAGAGTAGTAATAACCTTTCAAGAAAATAAGCCTTTAGTTGCTCTCCATTTTGATTTGTAAGGATGATACCTCATAAGCTGGATCAGACTTTTTTCTTTTGTTTTGCTGAGGTTTTTTTTGTTTTGTTCTGTTTTGGGTTTTTTTAGGTCTTTTAGTGTTATGTAAATGTATGCTGCAATAGCTTTTGCTGCTATTAAAATGGTATTACTAATACCATAATACTCTATTCAGGCTAGGGTTTCAATTAAAAAATGAATATGTGATTAAAATAGTGATGGCTGCTGAAAGGAGATCAGTATAGCATACAGAAAAGCTTCCAAGGAAGGTCAATATTTTTTGACTGCATGTTTACTTAATCAGGTTGCTGCATGCAATAAATTTTATATATGTCTAATATAAAACCTGCCCACAATGCACAAATTATGAATTTATGTAGGCTACAAAATACTCAGTAACAAAAAATTGATTACTGACTGGAGGAAGGCATGCCTCTGTAAATGTAATGCTTCTGAAATTAGAATCAGCCCATTACAGAATGACCTATATTACAACAAATATAAAAACTAGCTGTAGGATATTCTTAAAACAAATTTGTGGATGGTAGATGAAGTACTTTGCGGTGCTCTGTTATATATCGTGCAATTTATTTTATATAGTAAAGTGATTATGTCTAGTACTGTGATCAAACTTAACTGTTAAAGCCTCTGTATCCAACATTAACACACTTCTGACAGTTCATAACAGGTACATAAACAGAAATGAGCTCTTAGTTAAAATCTCTCTCCTAATGCTTGCATTATTTATGTAGCTGCAGACCTTGTCCAGAGAACCAAAGAGCTCATGCTAGCGTACATACACTACCGATTAGATAGTCTGTCAAACTAATAAAGTAGGCACATTTAAGAAAGTTAGGGGAAAAAAGTGGTGCTAAAGAAATGTCTGCATATAAAAGTAACGTGAGATGTCTGCTCTGTGGATGTGGCGTTATCTCTCTAATCCCTGGATGTATCCTGTGAAGCTTGAATACAATTAAGACCTGCTAACACAGTGGACATTTTTTTAGCATAAACTATGGGGCTGCAGATAGCATATAAATATAAACACACTTGGTATACTAATGATTGTGAGAATGTGTACACTATTTTTTTTCTTTTTCCTCCTTTGTTTTTGCAGTTCTGGGGACAATCTGACTGGATATGACACCGCATAGTAGATTTAAATGTTCTGGGTTTTGTTTGTTGTGATGTTCTTGTTTGTGTCTAATTTAGTATGTTTTTCCCAATGTTTAGTTGCAAATATTGGCTTTGAAAGGACTTTTTCTGTTTTTGAAAAAAAAAAAAAAAGAAAAAATAGTTTTTTACTGGTTTAAAATGCTTATTATACTTATCCCTTTTGAAGCTACTTCTGGGCATTTTTGTGATATTGCTTTTCCCAGCCCAGGTGTCTTTTCTGTTTTTTTTTTCATCTGTACAAGACATTTTGTTATGCACTACTTTTTGTATCTAGACAGTTTTCAACAGTCGGCTGATGATTTTTTTTAAAGAAAAAGGCATGCTTTCTGACTGACATGATCTTTTGCAATACCTCAATTTTGAAATATAAGAAAGAAAATGATATTTTCTAAGTAAGTTTATTCAGAAAAATATATATTAATTTAATTCTGCAAGAAAAATGATTTAACAGATGGGTAACTTTATTTTTTTCATGCTTATTTGAGTTTTTTTGAAAATGAAGAAGTTAGAGCTTTATAACTGTAATATTAAAGATCATAGCTAACCTACAGAAATCTACCTAATTATGTGAAAGAAGTAAACCTTTTTGAAGAAATACCCCTCTTTCATGTAGAAAAATACCCCCCAGAGAGAAAGAGAGAGAGAGAGAAGCTGGAAAATGTACAATATAGAATAATGTTGGATTAAATCTAAAACAAAATCATTGTAAAGAACAGGTGTAAACACAAACTCCATTTGGTGCTGAAAGTTATGAATAGAAGGTGAAAAAATATTTTCCCTTAATTTGTATATTTATAATCAAGTGTGATTATGCACGACTGACCAGAATTGTGAGAGTTCTTCTGTTTGTATTTTTTTAAAGAGAACTTTTTTTAGTTTATTAAATTATTACATGCTCCCTTTTGTTTTGTAAATGAATGTGCCCCCGAGCTGTTAATGTTATATTAAAAAAGGGTCCTTCAAAAAAATAGTTATTTTTTAAAATATGGAGTTCTGAACTGCAACTTGACTAAGAAGCCCCTGGGTACAACAGGTCCTACTGTGGCCTTTTCTGATGTGAGACTTGAACTAGTCGATTTTTTTGAAGGCTAACCTAACCTCGACTATTTGTTGTTATGTGCAATACTGTTTGTACTGTTTGTATAAAAAAAAAGAAAAATGAAAAGAAAAAAGGCATAAATCTTTATTGCAGATTTATTTTAATTGCAGACTTTAGACATTGTGATTCACTAAAATCATTTTTCTACTGTCAAATATGTACCTTTTCTTCATGCTGGTATTTTTTCAATAGTAATGTAGCCTTTGTACTGAGACAAATTTTCATTGTTATTTTTAGAAAGATTTTTTGCTAAGAAAAAAATTAAACATATTTACATATTTTTCATTTTTATTTCATATTTTCTTTAAGGAGTGCTTTCTCAACCATTAATATAGTTGTTTCTGGGAGAGACTTTCATATCTGGTCAATGTCATTAATATTATTTTGTATTTTTACTTGGAATAAATTAATTTTATGATGCTAATTCTTTAAAAGTTTATTTTTTTCATTTTCAGTTATTTTTGAAGCTAAAAACTTTGTAATATTGTTACTAAAGTGTCTAGTTTTTTGAAATGCAAAGCTTTATGTATTAACTTGCTGATGTGGTTTACAGTAGTGTGGCAATGATGAAAATGGTTGGTTATGTAAAGTGATTGGAAAATTGTAACAAAGAATTGGGCAATAAAATGACAGAATGAAGCAGAAAAAATGTGGTATTTTGAAAAGCCTTTTCCTTTATCAAAATGATTTAGGGAGATAATAGGGATGTCACAGTACCAGTTCACTGTCTAGATTTATACACCACCAGTGTTGATAAAATTCTATTGCCATTATAAAGAACTAAATCTAGTGAAACAATGGGTTTCTGACCCTGCCCATTCAGCATAATGCTCCGTTACTTTTCTCATCATAAACTCAAAAAACTTCCTTTTCAATAGTCTTAGATTGAACCTCCTAAAATATATATTCTTCATGGTATTTTGCCACCGTGTTGTTTATTTGACTAAATTGACCCTTTCCTGCACACCTTCCTTTCTGCATACGTTTATCAGTGGCAGCATGGAGCAGACTGTAGGTACCCACATCATTTTCTAATGAAGTTACCACACAGTGTTGGTAGCTGCCTAATTAATGCAAAATAATGTATGTCCATTTCCTGGTAGCAATGGGGTAACCCATGTTGCCACCATGTCTGAACGTCTGTTCGGCATCTTTGTCTTTCTCTGTTCTTCTCTGCCTCTCTTGTGTCTTTGTCTTTTTTCTTTTCCTTTTGTATTGGCAATACCAAGTGCCAGTATCAAAGCACTTTTCACTTCACTGCCATTTCCATCACCTTTGTTTCCCTCTGCAGCCAGAAGAAACCCCTTCCTGAAGCCAGTGACTCTCTGTTCTGGCACCTAAAACAATCCAGACTAAAACTGGTGTTGCGTAAACAGGGCATACAATGACTTTCTCTGGACAAAACAATTACTTCAACAAGTTATTGATGACTTTTTAGACTAACTTACACTAGAGTGTTAGAGTGACTCATCTGTAACTTGATGAAAGAAATGTGTCCAGAGTTGGTCTATTGTGTATCCTCTGTGTGTTCAGTTCTGTAAGTAATGTATAGACTAGATCAAATAGTGAAGTAAAATTTAGGCTCAAATTAGGTACTACTGGTTGGAATGTACACAAATTGCAAACAACGGAGATTAAGGAATGAAGAGGGAATAAAAAAAATTCCTGCTAAGTGGTACAAAGTTTATGCTTATATTTCTGCCTACATGCTTGTATTTTATAGCCTGCTAGCAAGGCATGGGCTAAAACAAATTGTATTGCAAATACGCAGTTAGCAAATAACTTTGCTGATTTACTATCTGTTAGAGTAGTAAAAAAAAAAAAAAAAAAAAAAAAAGGCGCTTAACTGGGGAAAGCTCCCATGTTAATATTTCAGTATTGTGACATCTCTACTTGCAAGGTATGAGTGAAAGATTAGTCACAGATTTGTAGAAATGTCTCTTTTGTTTAATCTGGCTTGTATGTAGTTGCTTTTATGCTAGTTTGTATTATGTCAGCTAACCCTTTTTCTTTTCCTTCCTTCCTTTCTTTTTTTTCAAACTAGACAAACTTCTTAATCTCTGCTGCTATAGTGTTCTATCATACCACAGAGTATTTTATATTCATGTTAGTGACTACTCTATACCCCAAATGGGTAGCTGGTCAAGAATCACATTGGTCACATAGTTCTGACACACAAATTTACGTGAGAAAAAGTTTAGCAGTAAGTAGAAAACCAGGGTGCTAATAAGAGATAATTTTGGCTCTTTTTTTTTTCTTTTTTTTTTTTTTCCTGGATGTAGTTCTGTTGGGGTATAAAGTATTAGATATTTGTAATTTTACTGTCAAAATAATGGACATGTTAGAACATTCACAGCTAAGATCTCTGTACTTGTTTTTCAACTAATTTTAAATGTACTGTATCTTTTATTACATGTTCTCTTAGATTGTTTTTGCTAGTAATTCTAACAAGGCTTCTTCCTTTTTGGCTTGGACTAATGCTTGTATGGAACTGCAGTACTGTGACTAAACATGGAGCTCAATGCTGCTATTGCTTACAACTGCTTAAACTTTGTAGTTTGGACTTTATTTTTTTCTGTAATAACTTATTAAATATAGTTGTATGAAGTACTGATATTTGTCATCCTTTGCACATGCTAAGGAAATCCTGGGATATGCATTATGGGAATGTAAACTAGCTACAAAACCCCCAAATCTTTTATTGGCAAACTGTTTACACTAGATGAGGTTAAGCAAATACACACCATCCTCACCTGCATACAAACTATCTTTTCTAGTTATTTGATAATACAAGTATATGGTCCACTTATGTTTGCTCTCTAAAATGGAAAAGCCATCCCTGATAAGACATTTATTATGCTAAGACAAAGGTTAATACAAAAATAATATACTATGGAAATATTTTTGAGAATGTAGTTTTCCCCACCAAATGCAGTAGCAAGTGCTTTGAAAAAGGAATTGTTGAATTAGTTTCTCTGAATTTAACAAAAATTGCTGGCTAACTTACATTTGCACTTTTTTTAATAGCAGTTTATCAATGTCTGCAGGCTAGAGATTGGGCTGATCAGTTGAAAAGCAAAAAACCACTACAGCACTAGTTTCTAATGGCTTCTATTTTAAGAATAGGAGACAATCAAAGCTCAGTGATGTAGCTGTTTGAAACTCTACAGAATACTTCCTTGAAAAGATGTGAATTCTGCTATGTCAGGGCAAGTGAAGAGCACAAGAATAGTGCATGTTCTATGTCACAGCTTTCTTTCAGTGTCTACATAAATGCAGCTCAACAACGGAGATGGAATTATCAGCACTAGAAATTGCAGGCTGACTTCAGTGTATGTGTTCCACTTAAACAGGAATGGCTAGAAATTAAATGCCCTTTGGAAACTCTATGAAAAGCTGGTACGGTTATGTGTGCCAACTAAGTATTGTGCACGCTCCCTTAGTGGGTGGAGCCCTGTGGCTTGTGTTATGCTATTTTATTCTAACATTACCATGTGCAATACCTCATACATGTGAGAGAAGGAAGCTTGGATGCCAAAAAAACCCCAGAATTTTCAGGCATGGACTTGTTTTCAAACTGGTAGTGAATAACTATAACTCTTGGGAGAATGGTTTACTGACTTCTTTCCAGGAGACATGGTTTCACAAGACAGTGATCTGCAATAGGAATTCCAGTTGTAAATAAACGTATGAGCAGTTCTAGGCTTCTGGTTACTTTGGAGTTAAATCTGAGAAGAGAGTTCGTATAAATACCTTCCAATTAATTAGTGTTAAACTGTTTATTGTAGCCTCTCTCCATACAATGTTCCAAGTCCATCTGGACAAAATCAGTTTGGGCTTACCCCCATCCTCTATTGTGGAGAACAATGGTGGGAGGAAAAGCAGCCTCTCTGGAACTTCTAATCCCCAATCCATCCATTACTGCATTACTGATAAGTAAGCCATGCCACTTGTAAGATACTGATACTGACAATTTTCCTTCTCCAGCTGATAGCAGCATTTAACTCAGCTATTGCTTGCATTAAAAAAAAAAAAAAAAAAGGTTGCACTAATTTAATTTAAACCAATGCACTTAAATATTTAAGTACAAAAGGCTGCATCGCCTCTTTTGCTTATGGTTTGTGTATGTTATTTTTGCTAGGCTTAACTGAACTAAAATAGCTACTTGTATGACTACTAAAGCTTGTGTATAAAACATAGTTAGGCACGCTTCTAAGCAAAACATTTTTGTACTCAAGGCACCAAAACAACACATCAACCCTCACACAGACCTGCAGAAAAGCCAAAGCTTAGCTCTTAAAAGCCATAATCTCATTTTCTCATGTTTACCAAAAGCTAAACAGCGTGAGCACACGGGGAGAATGGCTGCACTGTCTCTCCTAGGGATCAGCTGGAGAATGGGTTTTGAAACAAGCGACACATTTAACCTGTTTTCATAAAAATGTTGCTAGCTACTTGTGAAACCCTTATGCCGCACAATTCTATTATGAACACAGGACAAAGCTGCGTACACCAGATGCACACATAAACTATGCCTGTTGAAATGAATTCTCTCTCCCCAGTGGCAAGCAAGGTTTCGCAAAGTTTATCTTGGGATGACAAAGTTTATCCAGAGCAATTTGAGAAGGAAACATGCTAAAAGTCCAGAAATCTCTCCCTTTGCCTGTTTTGGAAGGAAAAATAAAATATCTGCAAATACAAAGTCATATGGCAGGCCTTTGGCAATAGGTAGGACAGAACTCGTGCTGCCTCACTTGTAGCACAGTAGCTTCCCAGTGTGACCATGACAACCATTACTTGACTAGCACGGTAGGCACTTGGGGTTAAATCAGTAAAACCAGGTATCCATTTGCTACTTTTAGGTGCCTGAGTGACACTTATTTGCTACGAACTTCCTGAAATCCCCTTTGAGCTGCTGCCTAGCACTGCTTGTGCCTATGTTTCTGTGACCAGGAATATGTAAGAAGGCTTTTGTCTTAATACTTGTGAATTGTTCAGTAACCTGAGATCTTCTTAGATTCTCAAGGTATTTCCTTGTATTCTTTTTTTTTTTTACCTGCAGGCCTAAACACAGAAAGCACTTGCAAACCTATTTACTGGACCAAGTTTCACACAAAGGTGAACAGAGGTGTGTTTCTCCTTCTCTATGCAACAGCCTTAGCAGTTAAAACACCTGGGGATTTTTTTTTTTCCTTTCTTTTTCCAAGTTTGCTGCACTATGGAGCAAGGACTAAACATTTTTGCTCATGGTTGCAGCAACTGCTCTAACTATTTTGTGACACATACTTCTCTTTACCAAGTGAAGAAAAATGCTCTTTGGCACAGCATTGGCATGGCCACTAAGGTAAATAAATGGTTGTTCATAAAATTACATGTAACAAGTTAGTGCCCTCTGATATACCTTTTTGACTTCCTTGCCAGCTTCAACATGTACTACAGACCCACTGAAATACAAGTTTGAAAGAGATATAGAGCTGGTACAATTCATATGCAAAATAACTCTGACAAATACTGCCAAAAATCATGGCAAAGATACAACTCATGATCTCATCTTTCCACCAAGATCTTTGCCTTTCAAAGTTACAGAAAGGCCTCTAATCTGATTGTCAGACCACAAAGCATGGTCTGAGTCAAATAAAAACCACATGAAATTCTAAGAGATGAAAAAAATCTTGTTCAGAATGTAACCAATCCCTCCAACTGTGCCTTCTGCATGTTGTTGCAGTCAGAACCCGCATCACAAAAATCACAGCATACACATGCGCCAGAAATGTTCTGCTATGCATTCTGCCTCTACTTTTCTTACTTCTGACTAGATGTGCATGCCATCATTTGGGCTTTCATCCAATTTCACAAATGTCACCAGTCTGTGAACGGATGAAAAGCAATGGTAACATTTCTTGGCTCCATTTCCACAAAGTTTAATCTGTTACACAGCACTGATGGAATGTTAGTAAGACGATGTTGCACAATGGGGAGGATTCTGCCTAAACTGATCATTTGTAAAGGGTGAAATTCAGAGTAGCTATAACTTACTCTAGACAACTGAATTCTCACTTAAAAGACAGTGCTAACTTGACACATATTCTAGGTTGCGGGTTGTTGGGTTTTTTTTCCCTGATCACTACCTCTTGAGTAATTTGTCACAGCTCAGAACTGGACAGTTTTACAACTGGACAGGTACATTTGCATCCCTTCATCTGCTGCTTGCAGCAACAAAAGGAAAATACCAACCATGAATGAACATAAACAAAAGCATTTCCCCCTTCAGAACTTGCTACATATGCTACAAAATGTAAATACCTTTAGACAACATGCAACCAACACCTTACCTCTGTATAACAAGCTCGTTACATGCTGAACACGTTGATGTGAAATCGCTTGCTAATCAAAATGGTACGCAGTATCACAGGCCAAAAGAATGCGTAAAACATAAGGGATAGAATATTGCTTCCACTAGTTTGAAGGCAGAATTCTGTCATACGGACTTCAGTGGGATGCTACTTCACCAGAAAATGTTTCAACTTTCACCCAGTTCTCACTGCCTCCAGCTTTAGACAAAACACTGATGTTACTCTGGTTACTTCTTATGTTACAGTCTATCTAAACATGTTCTAGCTTAGAAAACACCTAATCATTGCTTTCTACCCACTGATTAACTTAATTGCACCTAATGACCTGACCTGCAAGTGCACACTAGTAAAGGTGAGGTGAGGTGAAGAGGAATGGGGAAAGGTTAATTAGTCCATTTTATCTCCATTTTAATTAATGGTTTATATAGAAAAAATTCAGCCACTCTGGCAGAAATAAATAGGAGTATTTGATACCCATCATAACATAAACTCAGAAATAGGTCAGAAACCAGAATCAAGATCTCCTCCCCCCTCAAGAGGGTGTTCAGGCCTTTCAATTAGTAAGTAATTCCTTTGCTCTTACCCTCTTAGCCCAGAGAGTCTTGCTTTCTTTTACATGAAGTGGAACAAGACAAAGTAAAAGCCTTCCTCCAGCTTCAGGCAGCATAAGACAAACTAACTCTACTGTCCTGAGCATGAAATGCTCTGTGTGACAATCCACCCTGAAGAGCAACTAAGTTAGCCAATGCTAACGCACCCTGGGTGTCTCTACACCACGTTTACTGTACAGGTGCCTAACTCAAGGACATGGATTACACTACGGCCACCACAGACTACACAATTAGACACAGCAGTGCTCAAACTCACATTGCCCACATAACTTTGTGGATTCGGCTTTGTGAACTTGACCGTTTTTCCTTCTTCCCGGTTGTGGAGATTCGTTTATCTGCTGAAATGTTTGCATTAGGTGCTTATGTTGTTCTGTTCAAAGATGCTAAATATTGATGCTTCACCACAGCAGAAATAATATAATCCAACAAGCACTGAAAAAAATACCTGCCACACAGGGGAAATGACAGTAAAGCCTCAAAGTGTTGAAGAACCTGCATCTTATGATGTAAAATATGAAACAAGTGATAATGCAAACCACACACGCACAGCCCTAAAAAGGACAGAAAGCAAATCCAGAGCTAGAACATTCTAGCATTTTTCTGTCAAGAGAGTTTACAGGCAGAGGATTACCATTACTTTATGGCCATGTAATGAAAGCACTACCGCTAAAGCACATCATAGGATACAAACACGACAAACTGTAATGGTCTCTCTCTCTGATTAAAACAAAGTAAAAGTTGACATTTTTTATTCGGGGACACATTTTTCCAATGATCAGACAGTAGTTTGGTAATGTTTTGTTCTGGAAAAATCCCCAACGTACTAGGAAATTTCAGTGCTAAAATTCCTTCAGTAATACTACTTCAATCACTGCCCTGAAAAAAGTTTAATATAGACTATATAGGCCAAAAAAACACCCTAGTCATGTGATATGACTGAGTCTGCAAACCTTTACACCATTATGTAACTCAGCAACTCTTGTATCGAACTCCCTGCTGTGTAATAGCTGTTGATAGCTAATCCTCAGTGAAGCCAGGTGTCATATGAGACAAAGAGAAAGGAAAACAAATGCTAAGATACACGGAATCCTCTGCATTTGTCAGGTTATCATGCAGAATATGTATATTAAAAAAATCTTAAATTCGCATTCATACTATGAGTCTGGGCTCCACAATACTGAGTGTGTAGTGTGTAGAGTAAATGTATAAAGTAAGAGGAAAAGTGGCAAAGTGCAGAGGAGGCTGAATCTCTCCTGCAGTTTAGGCATTTGTTAACACACTATCTGAGACATAAAAAAGGACTGTTCATAGAAAACATAGTTCAGTATGCCTTTGACAGAGCAACCGCAGCCCTGAACTGAAGATGCTTGCCACTGCTCTGAAGTTGGACAATGACTTCTGTTTGGAAAAGGATTTTAAGGAACACCATTTCTGTCTTGTTCTTGATTCCTTGCTTCTGAATGACATAGGAAGCCTGATGGGTGACAATGACCTTTCCACTGAGGAGTGACACCAGAAATAGGACAACACTGAATTATATTCTCCTTTTGCTCTTTTAAATACTATTCAAACGCATGCTCCCCTAACCTAATTTGAGTAGAACTATATTTATAGCAGCTTTTCTGTTCTGGAAACTGCCTTCACTTGCAATTAAGTTGTATATTATAAGCTGCAGTCTTGCCTCTGATCACAACAGTTTGGGATAAGCCTGTCTGCTTTTGATCCCAATTTCCTTATTATTATGGATCAAACTCTTCACTTGTGTTTGTCAAGTGTGAAGAGTTCATGGGGATTGGTTGTGTCAGTTCTATTCACAGAGGAATTAAGCTGCATTCAAAATGCTGCAGGAGCTAACGCAGAGTCAGCAAGTGGCAGTGCTTTTCTATCAGAGTCCTCTTAAATCATGCTCTGAAGGAGGGATGTAACAAAAATAGCATTAGCCAGAAATGAACTGTTCCTATCAAATACTCAGACTGAATTTTTGCTCAATTCCTGAGCTAATTCCAAATACACTGCCAGATTTTGG
>NW_010124498.1:0-2745 GCF_000699245.1 Pterocles gutturalis
GTATCACTCATTTGTATATTTGTATATGCAAATTTTTCAATATTATTGTAGTTCAGTTATTAAATTGTTCTTATCTTAACCCACGAGTCCTTTTTTTCCCTTTACCCCTTTAATTCTCTCCCCTATCCTCCGGTGGGGGGTGGGGTGGAGGACTGGGTGAGTGGGTGTGTGTGAGTTGGCCCCCAGCCAAGGGAAAATCCATCACAAGCACTTTCCAGTCATAGCTTCAGAAAACAGTAGTTGCTAAATTCTCAGTGTACATTCCTTGCTTTACTGGGCTACCGATACAAGCCTAGTTAACTCCCCAACAGGAAAGCACAAGACTCTTCAGATACTCATTAGCAGCTTGTAGCCTTTCTTACCTCCTCAGCACCCTGTCAATTCCCAGCTACAATTCTCGCATACTCTTCGCTCTCAACTATCAATTTGCTAGTTCTCTTTTCTACCTTATTTTATTTGCCTCAGGACATCTTATCTCAGGTCCTCCCTAAACCATGTCCTGCTTGGTTCCTTTTCCTGCACAATAAAAATAAACTTTTAACTCCCAATATTAAAATCCCATCCTTGGCCTCCCTTTAACTACTGCTGTTCACCTCTGCTTCCACATGCTCAGCTTTACTCACGATTGGGAGTCCTTCTTTACCCCCATCTTTAGATCCTATTTAATCCAGGTTCTGCCCCTGAAAAAGCTCTTACTAAAATCCTGAGAGAGGAAAAAATCTTCTTAAACTATCAGAACTAGTGTTCTGTCTTCATCCTTTGCGACCATCACATACCTTATCACAATCATCCTCTTCTTGAAATTTTGCCCTTCCTCTACCTTTTGCAATTACAGCTCCTCCTAATTCTCATCCCATCTCTACTTGTCCCAATAACATTTACATGGGAGGATGTAATTTCTGTGGGTGCTGATAGGGCTCCTTCCCTGCTCCTTTTTTTGTCTCCCTACATCCTCTGCCTGGGTATTTTCGTAAGCACTTATTAAATTATGAATAGATGAGTCATAGATCTCTCTTTCTAATCCAGACCTATCTTCTGTTAAAACTATAATTTCAGCCTGTCTCCAAGACCTCTTTTGTGAATGTCCTGCTGTCAACTCAAGTCCAACAAGCCTGAGAACTGTTCTCCTTCTATTGTCCCAAAAAGATGCTCCCTCAGTTACTTTGTGCCATGTATCTATTTTTCTAGAGGCCAGTGACAAAGGTTACAAAATCCTCTAATTTGAGGGAAATACAAACTTACTGAACTCGTATTCATCTATAACTCTGCTGCAAGGAAAATCTTCATAGTCTATCAGTATCAGTTCTTTTTTTATACATCCTTCTACAGACTCATTCTCCACACACCAAAAACCTCTTGTTTTCATATTCTTTTACAGACTAAACTTATGTTCTCTTAATCTATCACAGAACAACAAGAGAAATCACCCTTACAAGAACATGAGAGCCAGGCAAGGAAGATAAATTCAACCAAGAATTGTAGCTTCTCCACCCTTGCACAAAAACATTTGGCAAGAAAGATTTAGAGACCAAATCACCCTTCAAGCTTGTACCTTGCTTTGTACAACTTTGACCTCTCCCCATGTTTTGGTATTGTGTGCTAATGATACACTTCCCAGTTAGCAGGGGATCCACATATGACACGGTGGCCAATGACCTCATTTATCATGCTATTGCTTATCCATATTCCTACGTACAATTCTTTAGGCCTACAGTGACTTTTAAGTATGCATTAAATTAAATGTTTATGTACATCAGATACATCTCGTGACTCCTGATCTTCACTTGTTACCAGCAATCACCTTTGAAAGGGTTGACTGTAACACAGCAAGTTCTATATGCAAGTAGACATGTAAAGTCTGCAAATCAGATGACGACAGAGGACATCAAACACCAATATTCATCAGTCAACAGCAAGGTCTTGCCAGAAACAGATATGGGTTTGGTGATACAGCCCTGAAAGATGTGGAGTCCACCAGCTAACTCTACATATAAGATTTTGACACAACTAAATCCTAAAGTACTCTGGAAAGGAAGTCAAGATAGCTTACCCCATTTTGTAGAGAGAGAAACTAAGGCAAAGACAGGCTGATTTGCCATAAGCCGTTTAACATATCAGTGGCAAGGCTGAGATTCCCAATTCCCAAACCAGTGCTTTGTACAGCACAATGGCTAGATCTGTGCAAATCAGCGACTGGTTTAAGAGACTCCCCAGCTTCTTTCTATCCTGTCCTCAGGGAATAGAGGCCTCAAAACAGCCAGGTAAATAAGCAATTAAATCAAGTCAGAGAAAAGGAGAGATCTTGTATGCTCTATTCCCAGCACACGCATATTCGCATGTAGCATAAGTTCTCTGACACCACTTTTATTTAAGCATGAGGCTTTTAGTAAGCAATCCTACAATGCTGTTGTAATTTATCTGGACTGAGCAGCTGCACCATCCAAATCTGTCCAGTAGCCTTGGCTACCTCTTCTCCCAAGTAAGGCTTACTTTAAAGGTTGTATTTTTCTTATGTTAGAGGTGATACGTTCACCTAGATGTATTTGGACAAGGAGCCCAAAGCATTATCTTCTATAGAATGATGGAAAAACTTGCAATAAATAAAGCAGACAACAAACCACTTCTTCTACTAGCAAAACTTAAGGAAGTTGTTGGGATTTGCAAAATGTCCAAAAGAGGATCAGAAACACACTTCCAACACTGAATTCTTGAAAGAAGCCAGCCACATTCTACACTAGCTGCAAG
>NW_010124498.1:2768-3449 GCF_000699245.1 Pterocles gutturalis
TGGCGCAGCCCCACCTCAAATTCTTCAAGGTTGCAGCACTGCAGAGGGGTAAGGCTCCTAGCAATGACACACATTCAACCTACTCCCTGCTCTGTTGAGGTATTTTTCAGCAATAAGAAAAACACAAAGCTTTTTTAAGCAAATGCAACATTTGATCTGTAGTGGAAGTGTATTTTGGCCATATTTATGCCTAAATTCTGCCATTCCTTCTCATCTCCTGTGCCTTCCTACCCAAGGCTGTATCTTTTACCACCATGTCAACACTAATGACATTTATTTTCTGATATTCTTACACACAAAAGCAATAGTCTACATACAGTTACATAGTGGGAAGGACTTTTACCACTGTAACATCTCCTTCCTCTCTTTCTCTCCTGAAAAGTGGTTTGAGCTATCTAGGCTTTTCGCTTGCACAGACTTATATTGATAGGCTTGCCTGTGAATGCTTAAAGGCCATACTTTTATAACCAAAACTGTGCCTAAATTAATTAAACACCTCTCTTCCCTCTGTATTAAAATTATTATTTCCCTCATAAAATTGCTACAAAATATAGAAATGCCCTTGTCCCCAGTTTATAATTCAGGATTTAAATACATAGCAGACTGACTCTCTAGTTGTATCAGTCAGTAGCACGTGCTAAATCCTGTATCTTCCTCACTAGATCAAAACTGACATGGATA
>NW_010124499.1:0-248 GCF_000699245.1 Pterocles gutturalis
GAACTAGCAACTTTTCCCAGTCTCAAGGCTGCTAAAAATCCCCGCGTGTCCCTTTGATCTCTCCTGGGAGTCCCAGGGTGGCCAGCAGAGGCCAATGCCTTCTTCAGCTGTGTTCTATACAAATCCCTCTGGCAGGTACTAATGTGTTTACTTAGGTGCGCACGGTTCCCAGCGCTGGGGGGAACCAAACGTTTCTCACACGCCGGGAAGCGCCCGGCCCCCACCAGCCCAACTGGCAAACAGTTCGG
>NW_010124500.1:0-225 GCF_000699245.1 Pterocles gutturalis
CCTGGGAAGAGAGGGAAGGGTGGTGCCAGCCCCTTCCTCCAGGTGGAGTGGTGGGAGCTCAGCTCCTCTGCAGACCGTGGCCGCTGTCTCAGGGCTGGCTCCAGGGCTTTCCTCAAAGCTCCTGGTGCTCAACCATTGGCAGGCAATCCATGGGCTTCAGCATAAGAGATTGCCCCGTCCCAGAGGCCCGCAGAGCCTATGGTCCAGACCAAACTAACCAAAGCC
>NW_010124500.1:411-1141 GCF_000699245.1 Pterocles gutturalis
TGGGCAAGCGGGGTTGGGCCACAGGCAGCTGTCAGGCACGGGCTGTAGCACGACATGTCTCGTGGAGGGAATTGACCCTGCAAGACCGGGAGGGAGCAGAGGGCATTAGCTGTCGGGCCCTTTCAGGCCCCCAGCTTGGCTCCTCTGAGAACGGGTGGTGCCTGGGTAGGCCAGATCTCCCTGGAAAGTTCATTTCCATGCCAAGAGTGACCAAGGCAGGTTGCTTCACTATGGATGAGGGATGAAGCACCTGGTGAGCGATTATACAGTGCTGGTCATCCAGTCTCAGACCTCAGCAGAGCCACTGCTACAAAAGAACCCAACTGATGCCCTCTCAGAAGGGAACAAAGCCTTCCCTCTTCTCTCACCAGCTCACCTTGCAGAAGAGGGAAGCACAGTGTATTTTCAAGGGCAGACATAGATTTGAAAGCTTGGTTTCTTCTTCGTGGATGAATACTTTAACCACCAGTGCCCCTAACAACTGGTTTCAGTTAAACACCTGTTTCCTCCAGGAAACAAACAAAACATCAAAGAACACCCACCCACCCACCCAATGCTATGTCCAGCACTTCTGAACAGCGTGAAATGTAAGTAATGTAAATGTAAGAAAGAGCACGTTCATGGTCTCAGACAGGAACCCCGGGTGGAGCACTTCAGGGAATTAAGCCTGAGATCTCCATCAAGTTTCAGCTTTGGACACACACTGTTCAGCTCTGGTGTCATCTGGGAC
>NW_010124501.1:0-24928 GCF_000699245.1 Pterocles gutturalis
GGAAAAGATGAGATGCACAGGCCAATTTCTGAACTTTAAGTCCAAATCAAGTCCTTTCAGGCCATAGCTACCTCATTTAAGGAAGTTTGATGGACTTCATAGAACAAGACCACAGCAGTACTGCATCCGCTTCCCTCATTGAAATTGATGCTCAAGTTTCTCTATGTACAGCTGTTTTCAATTAACGTCCATTTGTGCTTGCTTTTTGATCTCTGGCTGAGCGATTGTACAGTGTCTCTCCAGCTCTTCCCATACTCTGAAGAGGAATGCCTGCTGTCATTGACTGGTTAACAAGCCTCCTTAGTTTCTGCGCTGTTCATCTTCTTAAGGGAGCTTTTTAGGTTTTACATTTTGGGCTTTTTTTGCGACTCATTAAACATCCTGTGATTGCTCTTGTTCTTCCATATGGTTTTATATTTCATTATTTTAGTATGTCCTTGTTTCTCTGTATTTCGTTCAGCTTTTGTCTCTTCAAGTTTCAGTTGCTTTTTCAGCCTTTGCTCTTTACTTTCACAACAGAAAACAGACCTCAGCATTTGCCCTCCAGATCCTACAGCACTGCAGACTCACTAGGCAGTGACCATTCCATCCAGACCAGGCAGGAACATACAATCACATCTTCTGTCACATTAGGGTATGCAGGTAGTTACATGACCTCAGTTTAACGGGAACTCTAGGAAAACAGGTATTACCTGATCCAGTGTGACTCTAGTACAGCATAGACAGGCAAAACTAGTGTAGCTCAAAGTCTACCAAAGCGTTCTCTCTATGCGATGTTTTAAGTCAAGTTGAATTGGCCAAGTATTTCTTCCTCACTGTGTAACATGGAACTGCAACACTGCAACATGTTAGATCCGTGATGATTACTTGGCTAGGTTTGCCATCTTGTGGAACCACAGCATAATGCCTCGCTGATTCGGCATGGTCCTCTGTGAACACTGGAAGGGAATACAAGAATAGGATTTTATTTGATTTGATTTGATTTTAATTTCTCTGGTTGTCTGATCTTGCTTAAAAAAAAAAAAAAAGGAAGGAAAAAAATTAAACTTTATCTGTTCTTATTTCCTTTGGAAAGTATATCTGAATTACTTGTAGGATTAACTGTACGCTGTTTACATCTGTTATCAAGATGAGCTAGTGACCCACAGATTATTTGAATGCTGCCAAAAGAAGTAATTAATGGAATTTTAAACATGTTTCATAAACTTACTGTTATTTAAAAAAAATTAATATTCACAAAAGGAAAGGCCAACACACTTTATGGGTCAGCTCTTATCCACAAGAGAGGTAAGAATGCTGCTACCAAAAAAAGTCAGGGTTGGAAATAATACACAATGCACTTCTAAAATAACAGCCATAACTTGAATATTGTGAAATATTATACCTTGTTCAAATCTTGATTCTACAATGAAATTATTGCAGGTCTGTCCTTGCACTTGTTTAGTAATCTGTCAAGATACTACTTGAGGAATGAGCCTTACTGTGTTTTTTAGGGAGCTGGAAACTGTCAGAACTCAGTGTATAATAATCCTTCCTCTGATTCCAGTGTGTACGGTTTTCAGAAAATTAGTCTACTCACTATTTGTGTGCACATATTTTTATTAAACTATTTGCGTTCTTTGGTGATATTTATCACTCTACCTCCAAAGTAGACCTGTGTGGTGGGATAATAACAAAAAGATATTTGTTTTATTAAAGGCTACTGAAATACAACAGTAGCTATGCATAAACGAAGCTGTTCTCAATTTACAGAGAATGCTGCTTAATCATATTGGAGATGGTGCTTTGCCACGAAGTGATTCCAATCTGCCTGGCCCGGACAAAGGTGAGTGGAAATGCTGCACCATACCAATCTTGGAAGCAATGGAACGATAATTAATCTGTCATATTCCTGTAGAATGCTAATTCTTTTGAGCATATCAAGTTTCAAAACATTCTAACTAACTGACTAAATTACACTAACACTTGAAGTTTCAAAACACTTTGCCAAAAACTTGGGGAACATGGTTTTTTGCTTGAACAGAGTATTTAGCTCAGAAGGGCCCAGAAGTTTGCAGGAAGTGGTGGTGGAGCAGCAGGTTGCAGCAGGCTGTCTGTGAAAGCTGTCCTTTCGCCTTCACAAGAGAGACATATGGGTTGATGAACCCTGGAGATGAACTTCTGGAGACTGAGGCAGAGAGAAGCTAAAGAGATGGATAGAGTCCTGAAGCTGGGTACCTGCAAGTCTCTTTACCAAATCTAAGTCACTGCTTTTGGTTATACTTTGATGGAAGAGAAAAGATCAATTTGTGGTTTGTTTGGTTTGGGGACGGGGCTTGCTTTTTATTAGAGTAAATGAGAAACCTATGAATTTCCATAGACAAAATGTTGCCTTTTACAGTTTTGCGTATGTGGAAACTCAATATTGTTGGCACAGTTACTGTGCCAAGATTTCCTTACGTGTTCCACATCCATAATATGCTCCATCATTTCATGTGCTGCCCTTTGTGGTACCCTGACTAGATTGTAACAAGAACCGACCAGGAATCAGATTTTCATCAGTAAGAGATTATTTTTCTAATTATTTTTGTGTCCAAGTTTTTATGAAAGCTCAAGTGTGGAATTTTTCACAGAGCTGAAAAACATGAAATAATTTAACATGGAAATGGCAAAACTTTTCCACTGGCCTGTGCAGCCAACTACATTACAGAATTGTTAAAATAAAATATTCTTTTCTGGTGACTTTAGCAGTCCAAAGAACTGACTGCTTGAATGACTTAAAAAAAGAAATTGGCTTGTCAAGAGATTCAGGCATTTGAAGTACCTAGGTCTGGTGCCAAGTCATTTTTGGGATGAGGATAAAACCATACTGCTAGGTGACAGCATATAGTAAAAAGCAAACACTGTATTGCATATTTTGGCAATAAAAAAGCAAAATTATCCTCTAGAATAAACACTATTCTGTGCACTGTTCTCAGGGTCAACTAATGTGCAATTATACTGTAACGATATCGTTACAGCTATGAAACTAATATTATTTGTACTGTACTTTTTGTATTGAGTTCTAGTATATACTGGTAAGGTGGGATTGCAGGCCTGAGAGCCCTTGGTGTTGCTATAATAGCAATAATTAGTACTATCAGTTAGCAACAGTACTTTGCTTTTCATTTCATATTTGTAAATGAGCACAGAGTCCTTGCATGTGGTTCTCTACTCACAATTATGAAACAAGCAGGCAAAAAAGCTCATGGTAAGGCAAGAGGTCTGAAGCTTTGAAAGTGGGGGGTTTTTTGGTGGTGGGTTTTTGTTGCGAGTTTTTTTGGGGGAGGGGGAGGTTTGAAGCAGTTTTTTTCCACTTTTTTACAGGACCTGTAAGAAAAATCATGGGGTTTCAATTAGCTTTTGTCCTGTCCACATTAGTGCCCTGTCTTTCTGTCTATCTGATTTCTTTCCAATATTGGTGGCTCCTTGGTAACAAGAGAGAATCCAGTTCTATTAAGGAAGCTGTTCCGGCCTTATGGGATCATTCAGTTAAAGTGATGGAATTTGATAGAGGTTACACAAACAAATACAACAGCCAATTTTATGCACGTCAAGGTGATAGTCAATTTACATGATCAAGCAGAGATCCTCCACCATGGATACGAACTGCGTATATAAACTTTCTTAGTCAACAATAATTTCATTTGATTTTTTTTCAAACTTCATTTCTTTCAATTTTCACTCCTTCTATTTTGTGTTCTTTCCACCTTCTTTCAGTTCTGAATTTGTATCCTATGCAGGCAACAAAAGACTGTTAGCACTGCAAGCTTTCTGAGGAAGGTTGATCAGAATTTATAGAATTCCTTTCTCTAGTCCCTTCTGTATATAAAATGAGTTAATGGAAACAGTTTATGAATAGTCTGTTCCCCTTTGCCTAGAAAACTTTAAATAGTGTGAAGATAAACTGATTATATTAGCAGGCTGCAGGCTTATCTCCCTTTGTAGCTGGATTTGCAGTGCACCAGAGTGCTACCTCAGCTGCTACTGTGCTTGATGGTCCCTACTGCTATACAGTCAGAAACTGACCTGGCAGCCAGATGCTTACATCAGGCAACCAGAAGATTAACAGACATTATTTAAGAGCTTTTCAAATGCTGATATAATCATGAAAGCTTCTCAAGCATGCTTGTTTAACATTTTCACTCTGTATTTTTACCCTCATGGATAAAGGCAAGTTGGAGAGCTAGACATCTTGATGCTTATGCCAGCTTTTGCATTTTCTTCCAGCTGTAAATGTTGCTCCCAGCAGCTGGAGCCTGGACAGTGGGAAGGAAGCCAGAAACACATCAGAAAGTGGAAAGCTTATATCTCCTCCTGTACCACCAAGACCTGCACAGACTGGTGAGTTAGTGGACACTTCAGGCTAAGTTCCAGTAAAAGTGATTTACTTGAGGGCTTAGATTCTTTCCACTCTGATTAATGTTTAACTTCTTGGGCAGGCTAATTTATTATTTGATTACTTACGTGGAAGGCTGTAGAACTGCCTCCACAAGTATTTTCATCTTCTTAATGTTCTCTGTAGCTTTCTGTTTCCAATACTCTGCCCCTTCACTTAATGACTGAGGAGTTTCAGACAGTTCATGCCGGTGCTAGGGAAGATGGTAAAATTTTTTGATCTTATGATAATTGGAAGTTAGCAGTCAGAAATTATCATTAACCACAAAGAATCTTACTGGACAGAAAATGCACAGCAGTCATGGAAGAACATGAGTTCTGTTACTGTAACCATTTGCCTTTCAAAAGATTAATTTCCATTTAAAGGAAAGGCTGCTTAAGTGATACTACAAATATAATTGTTCTCAAGGGAGTGAAGTCGCTTTTTGTGTGTTAGACTTATGCCTCAAAGTATGTCCAGGAATGTGTACAGTATATTTACAGGTAAATATTTTATATAAGTACATTATGTATTGTCCTTTCTCTTATTTGACATACAAATATATAATATATTTCTTAAGAGAAGAAGAAAAAGAGGCGGGGAAAATTATTGTACTGACATTTTTTTGAATCCTGTTATTATTTGGTAGGATATAAACCAATTTGCAGTAATATAAAATTTGTCAGAGAAGATGGAGGCAAAAATTTCTTATACTTTATTGGTTGTACTGCAAGGTAATCCTGAGAACAAAGTAAAATAAACACATCTCTAAAACTATTTGCAGCCATCAGGCAAGTAACTAGAGAGAACCAGAGATAATACTTGTGCATAGAATGATCTCATATCCACTGAAAAAGATCTCTTTGTGAAAATTGTAATGCCAAGAGTGCACTGAAATCTTTCTGACTTTACAGCATCACCAGCAAGACACATAGCCTCCGTTTCCCCTTCTCCTGCTGGCAGATCACCAATGAAGGTATTGTCTTATTGCAGTAAATTGCCTTTGTGGGACAGGTTGTATGTGTTGTCGGGTGGATAGTGTATATTTAATATACATTATTTGGGATTATATTATGTTTTCCTTTTATTACCATATGCCTATACAAAAACCATTCACAAGAGTAAGTAGCCATAGCAATTACAGCAGCTCTGAAGATGTTCAAAACTGCAGGTGAGAAACCTAATCTTCCGACTCTTCAGCCTCTCAATATTAGGCTTCTCACCTACATGGATAATCAAGCTTACCTGAGTCGTGGACAGAACAAAGTGTAAGAAAGAAATGTAAGAGGTACCCAATGGTATCCACCTGGTCCAGAATTCTGTCTCCAACAATGGTAAAAAGGGAGATACCGGCTAAGGAGAACCTGTGGTGCAACCCATTCCTCTTACTCCTTAGTATCCAGAGCTGTTGTATTTCAGGGTATGTTAGAGAGTAATTCCTGCTTCAGTCATTTTAATATCCACTTCCTCTGCAGAACGATCCAGCAAAGTTGTGTAAGAAGTTGGAAGTAGTTTGAAGCCTGCCAGTAAGAAACATTAAGCACAGGCTGTGAATAAGCATTGGTTCTTCTCTGGCAGTTAAACACCCGTGGCAACTGGGGATCCAGGCTAAACTGAGCAGGTTTCATTTCTGTTTCAAGGTATTTGAATGTGTTGGTACCTGCTTGTTGCACAACAGTGTATTGGTTAGAAAACTTGACCAGGAAATCTGTGTCTTCCACAGCACTGGAGAACATGAACTTGCAGCCTGCACATTCCAGGCAAACTCCAGTACTGACTGACAGACTGCGCAACATTAGACACAGGGATAGCCTCTACCACCCCATTAAAGCTGAGATAATTCTGTAGTTAGAAATATGAGGGTCAACAGCCTGGAAGGAGAGCAAATAGAAAGGCCCATGACTGGTGCTTCAGGCACTCAGGTGCGAGGGCAGGTGGAGGCAGCCCTGCCAAAGTGGTCCCTCAGCTACCCAATGTACAACTAATGCCACAGAGGTACACATCTCCAGAGGAGGAGGAAAGTGGCATCCCAAAATGTCTCCTTTCCCTTCGAGGTCCCTAATCACAAGCCAGCAGTCATTCTCCCATTTGTCATACCATAAGCCTGTAACATTTCCACTTGTGGCTGCACAGTGGTCCAGGTTCAACACAGATCAATTGTGCTGGCCATCAGAGCGCCCTGTAGCCCTATTACCATAGTGTACCTTCTGCTGAAGGCAGCACCGATCCCAGCTTTCACACTGGCTGCTTACTAGGATGCTCTCCACAGCATCAGGATATTGTACAAAAGGTGATGGACTCGTCCTTTGTTCCTGAGTGGACTCAGTACTGATGATTCTTAGGGGTGTTTCAAGCACACACTAACATTTTCTTCTAAAGGCCTGGACAGAATTTAAGCATTTTACAGCCAAAATCTGGATTGCTGCTTGGGAGAGGAATGCTGCCCTGGAAAACTTCTGAGAGTTGCTGGATCTCACTCCAAGCATGGATGAATTTCCAGACTGTTTTGGTGTCTAGACTGTTACTCACTACTGGTAAAAACAGTCTGCACTGTTGTCAGGAACCAGGTGCTTACACCTGCTTAGCTCCTAAATTGAAGCAGGCAGGATTTTGACATATTTGCTCTTCTTCTGAATGACAAAAGCAAAGGTACTAAGTCTTATCTATGGTCACTTAATCCAAGTGTCAGGCCTTCTTGGAACTGGAACCCATGACATCATTTATTTGGCAGCCTTGACGCTGGACATTTGTGGGGGTAGGAGTGCAGCTGCAGCCTCCTCACACGCAGAAGAATGGAACCTGAAACAAATAGTTAAACAGGCTCCTTGCAATGTCTGAGATATCTTCAACATGTATTGAGCTTTAAATCTTGCTCTGCTTTTCCCTAGCCATATAGAGGGCTCAGTTTTTAGCCTTTGTTCCAACTGTTGCGTGCTGCCAGAGAAGGCAATCTTAGTATAAAACCCACTGATGTAAATGAAGATCTATTTTTTCCATTGCTTTCTGTGTGCTGTGAGTCCAGTCCTAGATAGATAACTTATCTCAACAGCATGCAGTCAGTGCAGTCAGCTCTCTACACCTCTGCCCCTCTCTGTTTCCTCCCCACCCTTTGTTGCATGGCTCACGCTCTCACCTCAAGCTGAGCAGCTGAGCACCAACCAGTCTAACAGGAATTAGGGTGAGAAATTTGTCTTGGACGTGATGTCTCTGTCCTTTTCTTAGCCTGTGCTTGAGACCTTTCTAGATTGTCTCAGATGGATCTAGTCAAAATTAGATACGTTGCAAAAACCTTCCAACCTGCAAAGCACAGTCTAACCTTTTACAGTTTTCAGTTGAAGTTGCTTCACTAGAATAGGACTGCTCAATGCTTTTTAGGTAGGGCTTTACTGTCCCTGCCTTCTATTCTTTGTCAGCACTGTTGTTGCCGCTTGGGCCCTCAGCTCCCCGTCCCTCACCTTCCCACACAGACCTGTGAGGCTGCTGGTGCAGCCATTTGCAACCTTCGCCCTCCGTTGGACCCTTGTCCCTGGGGCCTGCAGTGGTGTTCTGTGTGCCAGTGTGTCCAAGGAATGCCTGGGAGATGGGGGAGAGGAAGGGTGGAGCAACTGCGGTTCAAAATGCCGTCTGCAGCAGCAGCAATGCCTCTCCTCCTGCCTTCCCGCTGCTGCCCCTGAACAGCAAAACGCGCTGCGGGCCAAAGGGACTGGTGCCCAGCAGCAACTGTTAGCTTGGCATCTGCTCTGCACTTCACCTCCCATGTTGGTATTATGACACACTTGGAAATGATGCCACGATGTAAATGCACTTTGCATGGCATGATGGTGCACTAAAACTGTGAGGAAAAGCCTTGGAAAGCGGATTTGGAACAGGAGAGACTGAAGGAGCTGCAGTGATGGGGATGCAGGTCCCGCGCTGTGGCGTTAGGGGGCAGGACACCCCCAGGTACGCGCGCGGCATGGCTCTGCCTTTAACCTACAGCTGGGAAAACTGAGGGCTCCTGTTAAGGGCTTCCAGATTTTTCCAGGGTGTTATGATAGTAAGATAACATTTAAATACAGTTTGCTTCCACTTACATGAATTACTGGCATGAGGAGTGTTCATGGTCTACCTAGGCACTCTTGAAATGAGCTTTTTATTGGTTTCTTACTGGATTAAACAGGGATACAACTGTTTAAGTTTATCAAGCCTTAGAATCTGTGCACTGTATCTCTGTGTGTTTTCAGTCTGAGCACAGAAACGCTCTCCCTCATTTACTCCAGGTAAATTATTCTTCTGCCCTTTCTTTCGAGCAGGGGTCTGTGCAATCATTCACACCATCTCCAGTGGAGTATCATTCCTCGGGGCTCATATCCAACTCCCCGGTGCTCTCGGGGAGTTACAGCAGCGGCATCTCTTCACTCAGCCGATGTAGCACATCAGAGACGTCGGGCTTTGAAAGCCAAGGCAACGAACCAACAGTGACTGTCCCCAGCTACAGCGTTTCGGAGGAGCCTGTGAGAAAAGAAAGTAAAACCCCGCCGCCTTACAGCGTGTATGAGCGGACTTTGAAACGCCCCGTTCCTCTACCTCACAGCCTCTCCATCCCGCCCGCCACGGACCCACCAGCGCTGCCGCCCAAGCCACAGCTGGTGCGGCCAAACAACCTGGAAAACAGCAGCAGGAGGACTGAGCAGGTTCCCCGGCCCAGGCCTCTGCCCCGCAAAGTCTCTCAGCTATGAGAAGCCACTTTTGTATTTAATTGCAACCAATTCTTTACCGTTAAAGAATAATATTTTCTAAAAATGGTAAAACACGTTTAGTTAGGCACTTTAATATTTCACCCACCTTTTCTTTTGAGTTACTTTGAAATGCTTATTAAAATTATGTTGCACATTTGAAATGAAATTACTAATTTAGGTTGCCAGTATTATAGGAAGCATGAATGAGAGGATTTGTTTTTTTATTTCATTGTGGTGAATACTGATAAATGATTTTATTTGTACTTTACTTTTATTTAAAAAACTAAATCTAAAACCCTACACCTCTCGTCTGAGTTAGCCGAATTCTTCTTACAAAATACAGAATATACTGACTGGATCTTTACTAATAGAGATAAATGCACGCTTCCTAACAAAGTAGTCTGTAGACTAGGATGTTTCTGCAAGTAGGGTGAAAGTTGTTTCTCTTATCTGATTAACAGGTTGGTCATTTCAAACGTCTGTGGAAAAACAAAGATATAATGCAAGTTATACTGCAGAGAACTGTTGTAAGAATGTGGTTTGGAATTTTTGAAACACACACTTGGTTTATGTTAAAGATGGAAAAAACACCTGCATTTCATTCAGCGTACAGCACTCTTCTGGTGAATCTTGATAAGGTTTTGTGCCATTAGTGTATTTCTGTACCTGACACATCCTTTTCATTTGAAGGTGCAATTTACACTTATTCTTCCAGTTAATGTTTTGTTGTTGTTTTTTTTTTTGTTTTGTTTTCTAAAAAAGCTAGCAGTTTGCTAGTGGGGGTTCTCTGCTGTTTTTGAAAGTTCACCCTACCCTAAAACACAGTCTGTGTGTGAAATGAATTGTTCACTTAACATGTGTACAAGAACCCGTACTGACTAGTACCAAGGCAATACGCTAAATGAACAAATTTTTAAAAATACAGATTACTGGATATCAATCAATGAATTTCAAAAGCTAATTGCAAAGGTCATTAATAATCCTGTAAAAATGTAGCAAAAATTCCGAACAGCTCTTTGGATGTGTACATACCAGTGGAGTCAGGTTTTGGATTTGCTTTTTAGCTTGAGTTCATCACCATCATCTTTATTGTAGGAGAATGGTGTTTGTATTTCAGTGACTGGCATCTGAAGAGCTCTGGAAAGCTAATGCCAAGCCGTAGGAATGTGGAGGGGGGGGAAGCACCTTCTGTATGTATTTTTTCTATCCTCTTTCTTTTACTGACTGTTTAACATGTGCTTGGGAACAGATGTGTGAACTGCATTTTAAATCATGCTGTTAAAAATATTCTCCCTCTTTTGCTGGGAAGCTCATGTTGATTTTAGCTGTGTTTGATTTGTTGCTAGTTTAACTGGAAGAAAGTGACCACTTTTTATATTCTCTCAATTAAACCTTCAGCAGTTACAAGCTGTTGAGGGTAGTTATAGAGGTTTTCTATAATAAATGTTCAAGTATTTTTGTACATAATTGGTAAATTTTAATAAGGATTGTACCATTATGTGAAAAAAAAAGAAGCAAACAGTTGTGTACGCAGTAAGATTGTTATAATTATGCCAAATACTTTATGTATGGAAAAAAGAATATTTGTAAATATGTGCTTTTAACAATAATTCTGCCATATTGACTTTACAATTTTGAATGTCAGAAAAAATTAATATATGTTAAAATATTTATGTTTTAGTGAAAGTATTCATAACTTGAAAAGGAACATATGAATTTTAGCTTTGTATCTTGCTGATTTCAAAGTCTGAAATTCCTTGAACTAGCTCTTGCTTTCTACTATAACATTGTTGTGTCTGTAACCACATCATAAAAGGTGTAGAAGGCTACATATTTATGCTGATATAAAGAGGTAATGCCTGAGATTTAAATAAGGTGTCACAAGTAAGATAACAAAGCTGCTTCGATTTTCTTTTTCCACCCATGTGTAGTTTAATAGATTTCATTGACTAGTGCTTGAGCACAGTATGAATCAGTGTTATTTGCTCCTGAAGCCATTTTTTAGTTTCTGGCAGTGAGCAGAGTTGATGACTTTATAATTTGCGTGCATTACTGAAGTCAACTTCACAGCAAAACATTTCTTGAAGTTCCTGTTTACCTAGACACTCATATTGGTTGCTGCATAATGTTAATATGGAATAAAAGGACTTGATTAATCTTTACAGTACAACTTGTTTTCTACCGAATGAGAGATGATAATTCAGTTTGTCATGGAATTAAAGTTCTGACTCATTGTCTTCCTAAATCCAGTTTTCTTTCTGTTAAAAATCTCCTGATGGGATCTAGTTTTCTCCCTATTTGGATCCATAATTGCTTTGTGAGACAATGTGGAGAGTATTGACCCGCTCTTCTGAAGAAGAATGTAAAATTTACTAGGAGAGTTCACTGTAAATTAACCTGCATGAGTGCTCTGTTTTATAACCATGACATCAAAAATACTCTGAAGGACAGCAGACGGTGTAAAATTGACAGAGTACTCTAAAACTGAGCTGACATATTTTCTGCTTAGCCAGTTTTGACAGATTGATTCTGTAGATCAGCTTTTCAACCTGATTTCCTATAAAAAATGTAGTATGAAATTTTGTTATGTATGTTGCAACACCCAGCGCTTGAAAACCTAATGTAAATAAAGGTCTCGTTTGAATTTTATGTATTACTCATAAATGTAGTTTTATCACTTTCTGGATGACAGTGAGTAATTCAGAAGCTCCTGTACGAGGACCTATGAGAACAAGTTGCTGTTACTATTCAATAGCTTGAATGTTATCCAACGTTTGCATAATAGGTGAGATGATCTTGTATTCAAATACTGCATTTGAGATGCTGGTACCTCTGGCATACCACAGGAGCAACTGCAAACTCATCTGGCTGGCTTTGAAATTATGTAGTTTGGACCGGTTCTCATGATGGGCTAATACCTCTGCAGTGTGAGTGAACTCAATTATCATGATGTCACAGGTCAGATCATAGCCTGTAGCCTGTGTTCTAAAAGAAGCACAAAGCTGAAGTTCCCCCTTCATAGTAAAGGTTTTAGGGCAGTGCAGATATAGCTCTGTTTACATGGAGCAGGGGGTAGCTACGTGTGCAAATCTTCTCTTGTGTGTGAAAGTGGTGTCTTGCCCTCCTGCCTGTTCTTGTTCACAGCTTGTCCCACAGCCTCTGCAAAAAGCACAGTGACTGAGTAAAAAGATACCAAGAGGCCTAAGGTATAAATGATGACAAGCATCTTGTTGTGAGTGTAACTGTGGTCAGTGAGGCATGCAGCAGCACTGTATGAGTAACCCCCGGTGCTGACAGACACAGGTCTTGGCTCCAGAGCTCAGCTGTTAGCAGGGTTTTCCCACAACACTCTGGTGATTGAGGTAGAGCTTTGACATGTGCTTGCTGAAGGGCAAAACCCCATCTGCTGGGACAGTGTGAAAGGACGTTCACCACTGGAGCCCTTGAGATTCTGACCTTGGATCAGATTCTGTAGGAGAAAGCCCTTGCCATATAAATTTAATTTGTCTTTATCTCCTCCCTGTCATTTTAATTCTGCTTTTGACATATATTTCATGTAGGAAACTAGGATGATTAGTTGATTTGGATAACATTAACAGAAAAATCTTGTGAGTAAACAGACAAAATATGCAAGCCTTAGAAATATGAAAGGTTTAGAGTTGCATACCTTGTGTGTGCACCAAGCATGGAGTGACTCTTCCTGGGTAGTAAAATAAGGCTGCTAAAGAAGGAACATTAAATATTTTTTAAAATTGGATTGGTCAGTAAGGACCTCAGTGTGCTTGTAATGACAGGCTGATGGCTTTGCTGACTTCAGTGCGGACAGAACCCGTAACATGAACGTGCCAGGCATGGCTGGGCAAACTTACCCAGGTTAGAACTTCTGTTAAGGATACAGTTCGTAGCTCCTCTCTAATTGACTGATGCTGGGTTTGTTTCTATTTCAGGAAGACTGTGTTAGAAGAAGGGAAGAGACCGTGAACAGTTGGGGAAGAAAAAAAAAAAAAAAAAGGGCAGGGCAAATAAAAACTAGGCAAAAACCCTTAATGGCTAGATAATTAATCCAAGTGGTTTTTACCCATCCAGGAAAAATAATAGTGTGAGAAATTGAAATATTAGCTGAAATTGAAGCATCAAATCTATTTATTGAAACTACTGTAGAATCATTTGATACCAGCTTAACTGCTGGTTGAGCTGAAGGGGGCAGAAGGGAAGCTGGAGGTCCCAACAACATACAGGGGCTTTTTTATTTTACAAAGGCTTTGGGGGTGGGGTTGTTTCCTCTTTTGCTATGGCTTACCAGAGGAAAGATGCCAGCTAGTACATTAGGAGACGAAGCAACAAATGTTACTCTGCTCAGGCCATTAAGTACAGCAAAGGAAGATTGAGCACACTGGACAGAGGCTGTTTCTATTACCAAGGGGAGGTTTCCTGTATCTGCAGTCCCCTCTCCAAGTTCTGTCTCAGAACTGAAGCACATCTTGTCAATACCCCTAAAGCTATAATTCAGTGAAGATTTTATAGCTGTAAAACCAGAGCTGCATGATGATAAGCAAGCAAAATCAAAGCAAATCGTAACCTGCTACTTTGAACATGCAGACAGGGTCTACAGGGAGGCAAGCAGGGAGAGAAAGTTGTTTTTCAGGTCATAAAGACATGTGTTGACTTCTGCAAAATCTGGATTTTTACCACATACTTTACTGGTTTTTTTCCCCTTTGTGTGAAATAATGCTGGAGGCTTTTTTTTTTCTGGTATCCATGTAGGTTTGGATGATGTTACTTTATTCTTGTACCTGGAGAATATTTTTTTTCTCAATCCTGTGCAGAGAAAGGGTAGGACAGAAGAAAAAAGATGGGAAAGATTGTGGTCAGAGCTATGTGATCTCTTAGCTCAGAGGTGGCTGTGTTCAGGGAAGTTCTCTAGCTGGCCACTGATCCCAAACCTTCAAATGGTAAAGATCAGTTCTAAATTGTGAATTTACTGCTAGTTTGAACATAGATTAAAATTAGTTTCCCAATCCTAGAAAAAAAGGCAACAGCACTCCAGAGGGAGGATTGTGTTTATAAATGAAGCCAAGCCTGCAAGCCCCTCCAACATTAGCTGTAACACCTCAAGAAGTATCTGAATGGGAAAGGATAGCCACTGAGAGTCAGGGGTTCAGATGTTGTTCCTTAAGTTTCTGCTCCTCTTCCCCCCCATGCCCAAATCTGCCTGTCTGAAGGCACAAAGAATCATTTCACAGAATCACAGAATGGTTGAGGCCACCAGTGACCTCTGAAGGTCATCTGGACCATCCCCCTCTGCTTAAGAGGCCCACCTAGAAGATGTTGCCCAGGACCATGTCCAGATGGCTTCTGAATATCTTCCAGGATGAAGACTCCACACCCTCTCCCTGAGCAACCTATGCCATTGCTCGGTCACCCTCACAGTGAAAAAGTGTTTCCTGATGTTCAGAGGGAACCTCCTGGGTCTGAGGCTGTGCCCATTGCCTCTGGTCCTGTCACTGGGCACTACTAGAAAGAGCTTGGCTCTGTCCTCTTTGCACCCTCCTTTCCTTTGTATACATTGAAGAGATCCCCTCTGAGCCAACAGTCCTGGCTCTCTCAGTTTCCCCATAGCAGAGATGCTCCAGTCTTTTCACCATCTTCATGTCCTTTCATTGGACTTTCTCCAGTATGTCCATGTCTTTCTTCTACTGATCTCTCAGTTGAGCATCTTGTAATCACAAAATGAATTAGACAGAAAAACTACCACCTTGGCAACAGTTTTATTTTTCAGAGCAAATCCCACGGTGTCCCTGTGCTGGCCATACCTGCTGCTCTGTCTGGGGGCTACATGGCTGGCATGGGCGAGGGGAGAGGAGATAGCAGGGAGAAGGAGCTAATGTGTGGGGCAGGCAGGGCTTCCAGAGACAGTCCAACCGACCTGGATTAAGCAGCTTCCCACACAGCTCTGTCAGAGCAGTGTTACATGCAGTTGTATTCTACTGCAAGCACACCTCTGACTTCCCGCACATTTAATTCCACCTCTCCCTTCCCCCCCCACGCCTCGCTCAGCTTCATTCATCATCAGGAAATTCCAGTTAGGTTTCAAAGTATCAGCTCTACCTTTACATTTGTTCATCAGTGCTGGTGAGCTTTAGTGCACTGTATAAATGATAAACTGTGACAAGCTGCAGCGCTGCAAAAAACCCAGAAACAGTTAAAATGTCAAACTCTAAAACAATTGCTGTTTGTCATTCTCTTCTGGTGTTATTGCTCCTGTGGCCTGTGGGAAAAAAAAAAAAAAAGGCAAACAAAAAAATCCAAAAAACAACCACCAAAAAACCACAACCCTACATTTATTTAGCTGGAGAACTAGGAAACTTAGCGGATTTTCCAAATTCTTTTAGTGAGCCTTTTCTCGTTCAGTTCTATTGTTATTAAAGACATCACTAGCCCATCTTGCAAGGGCAGCTTTCAGCAGTTGTGCTGGATGAAACCAGGCACAGCCTGAATGACAGGTCTTCAATACTGCACTGGCTCATTAGAGGTTTGTGTTCCACACTGAGCGGAAGGAAAGGGACTGACCTGGGAGACTCTGCGCAGGCACCAAACCGTGGAAGCAGGAGCAGCAGACATGACGGCAGATGGCAGGGTCAGCTCATTAACTGCATTTATCTAAATGAAGACTTGCTATTTATTGTCAGGTAAAAATTTAAAAAAATAATCTGTCAGAAATTCCACCTGGTCATAACTGATCATCATTAATAAATCTGTTCCACAACAGGCTGCCAAAATCTCAGATATGATCACGTAACTCAAACTAATTAGCAAACAACAATTTCTGAGATGAGTTGCCTTGGTTGGGTGATGAAAGGAACCAAAGCCAAGGCTGCTGTTGGCAGAATGGAAAGCCGTTCTGTGAAGGTTGACTGGGCTGACAAAACATCTGGCTAGTTTGCTTTTTTGGTCTTTCTCTGATAATTTGTGTGTTGTGGAACACAGGGCTGTACCACCTTTTTTTCAATATACTGATTATACATAAAAGAATAAATACTGCAGCTAGATTAACCTGCATTTGCTCTGAAAACCACACATTTATCCCTGATTTCTACCTTGGTCTCTGAAAAAAAAGGCAATAGACAGGAGTCTGCTTCCCAAAATAAAAAATAAACTTTGTTTAAACCATATTATGAATTTACTGTTAACATAATGTTGACAAATTTCAAACAATAAATTAACTTTATGTGGACTTACCTGCGCTGCACTCCTGAAGGAACATGGCGCTCCCCCAGCAGGCCAGCTTTGCCTGGTTCCACGCCTTTATTTTGAGGGACCAGTTTAAAACTGGTGCTCTGAAATACGCGCAAGTGCTTGGAGTGAGACAGGAGCTCACAGGCAAGAAAGCATTGTGCCATGCTGTCCTTGCACAACATGTTTAGCAACGATGAAAATAAAATAATAAATAATGTCAGAGAATTACAGTTTTTTAATCTCACCACTGAGTTCTTGTCTGGCTGCAGTGCGGTCGGCAGCACATTGCAAAAGGTATCGCTACAGTTGGTTTTATTTTTATCTGGAGCAGACAAATTGCTGGGGCACTTTCCTGAGTCTTCTGTAGGTGTTGTCTCTTTCTGCACGCCCTGCCTGGAGAGCAGCAGATTGACAGGGTCATACAGCAGTCAAGGGAAGAATGAGTGATCCGCCTCACCTGCTTTGCCTGCATTTGCGTAAGTGCCTATTAAATGATGCTTCTGCACAGCATCCTCAGAATAGCTCAGTGCAAGCAAAAGGGTAGGCTCCCATCCTTAAGCATGCTTTCCAGTGGGAACTCACAGCGTAGTAGAGACAGATAATAGATGAATACAACAGATCAGAACAACTGAAATACTGACTCCAAGGGGAAGGCTGGTCCTGGGTTATCCAGTTGTTAAGTTGCGTACATTGCTGCATAAGTTCTTGGCAACCAAAGAAGAATGTTGCAGGTAACATTCAGGTCAAAAAAGATGTTGAGTTTTTCAAAAGGGATGTGTTTTTGCACAAACAGGTTGTGAAGCAGCTCTAGTTTCTTTTTTTTTCTAAATGTGTTTGGAATAAATAGCAGAGACTGGTGGTGGATAATGAAGGTGTCAAGAGGATGTGTCAAAGAATAGTTTAGTATTATTTTAATGATCTTAAAAATTATTTAAGCAAAACCAGTTTCCCAGTGCTTGTATTCTCACTTTTTGCATTAGTTTGTCTCTTCAAACTAAAGACTGTTTTAAATTTTCTGTTTTATTAGTAAGAGGTTTTTTGTAGGCTTATGTATTATGCAATGGGGAATAGCCACTCTTTTCTTTGCAAAATTGGAAGGCTTCATACACTTGGAACAAAAGTTTTTAAACGTCAAGACTGGCACACTAAAATATTTTTGCTTTAGGTAGATTGCAACCTACATAATTTTCTTTAAGTTCCTTCCTCTAAGATCATTGTATCTAATAAGGAGTATGAAAAATGTATCTGGTACATACTCAGGGTGAAAGTGGAAGCTCTTTAAACCAACTGCAATCAGACAGTTCAGAGGCAATCATCTTCAACAGCTAATCTTGAAATGTGATGGAGAATTGAAACAATAAAATCACAATTACTACATAGCTGTGTTTTATTTCTGTAATGTGTTTTGAAACCAAGTGATGCTACACATTAGAACTTTGAAAAACCCTTTTGATATACAGCACACAATTAACAAAAATGCAAAATAAAATAATTCATATTCTTTCTAAGCTGCCAGAAATAAATAATAGCAATGTAGCATGTTACAATGTGCCTTTTTTTTTGTTGTTGTTGTTGTTGTCTTTGGACAAAATCTGTCAAATATAAAACCTGAAGTAAACTGAGAAGTCTAAAAGCACAGCTAGTGTACTAAATCTTCCCGATTCAATGATTGCCAATGAAGTATTACATACAACATTGCTGGAAAAAACATGTTTTAAACCACTAAATGATTATTAAGAGTAACTTTTTGACAACAAAAGTTTGGATTACAGTATCACACAAATGCTGTTCCACAGATTTCAGAGTATTTATTCCTAATTTGCAAGAGCCAAATAAATAATGGAAACAGTTTTCCTTTTACCTCTCCATTCCTAAATTCAGAAAACTGTTCACCTTCCCATTCTGATTTCACACCATACTACATATAAAGAGTGAAAAAGGCCACCCCAAACAAAACAATAACAAAAAGCCCCCAAACCTCAAACCCATATACTCTGAACCTGAAATAAAGAGCAAAACATTTTAGAGTGGTTACCTTTCATTTATATTTTGTCCTCACACACACACAGAATTTGCCCTGGTAGAACTGATGGCTGATGTCCTAGTAAGTCCCCCAGTGAAAGCTGTAGTGGAGCTTGGTGCATATGATTTACAGTGCTCCCCCAAGGAATACAGGAATTTTAATCTGATATTTGGTCTTAGGTGATGCTATAATCTCTGTGCATCATATGGAAGTGTGCTTTATAATTGATACAAAAGAAATGGATGTTCTTCCCTCACTTTTCAACCAAGACGTATAAAGAAGTTCTGCCATCATTATACTAACTGCATAAAATATTCATAAGTCTTTGACAAAACCGGACTAGCATTCATGGAAGATATGTTATCTGATGTTCTTACAGACTTTTGACTTGCTCAGTGTTTGCAAATTGGTTTAACGAAATCACAATAGATGCACTATTCTTCATTAAGAATACATATTTTACTGTATGTTAAAAGCTTGAAGGTTCACATTTAATGTTTCAGAGGTTGTTTTTTTTCCCTTTGTTCTTAAATCCTAGGTCTCAGGCACCTGGAAAAAAAAGTAAATTCATGAATTTCTAATGCAAACTATCTCTTTTTAGGAGAAATAGTTTGTGCTATGACTTAGTTACAAAACTGAAGTCAGTCATGCAGATCTGATTAAAAAAAAAGGTTTCACAAGTAGATTCAGTGCAGTTACTTTGGATTTACAGCGATGCCACTTGGAACAGAACAGAGTCTAAGTTGGAGAGAGATATTTAATTTAATTGAACGCATACAATACATCAAATGCAATATGTTCAAAGATATAGTTATCCAGCTGACACCTGGCGTATGCAGTCATCCAAAGTTTTCAAATATGAGATCCAAAAGGACAAGGCCTGACCTCATACCCTCTTCTTTGCTGACACTTAAAAGTCTGTATGAACATATATCTTTGCATTTAGCATTCTCTAGGTTTGCAAACTGCTGTGACCAAGGCATGCTTACATCATAACTGTGACGAGCAGATAAACATTTAGCTCCCATGCATGTCTGCAGTGGTCAGCCTGATAGTTCTCATGGCCATCCCTCCTAGAAAGGGAGACACCAACAAAATATGACCAGGAGAGAGAGCACATCCTCTTTCACCCCATAGTCCCATGGTTAAAGCACTCAGCCAGTACGTGGCTGATCCATATGTAGTTCCCAGGTGAATCTTTGACCATTATGGAGACTACCACAATGTGGTTGTGGAGACCATACCACAGCTTGGGGCAAACCTGCAGTATACTAGTAGTCCCTTCACAAATTTTATGTTAAATTTTATGTACAATTAATTATGTTAATGTTAATATGCATGTATTGATGTTATATATAATACACTTTAATTACGGTAAATATTAGTTGGCGAGCCTGGGACCCAGATTCTGAAATTAAACCCAGATGAATGTCAAGCCCACCAGAATGAAGAGCTTGTTCTTCTTGTTGAGTATCTTGTTCTGTCTCAATAGTTAGTTGCTGTACATGTGATGTGTTAGTTGCTCTCCACTGGAAAATGTTCTGTAGCGCTCTGTCATCTATGGGTTTCCTGGCACACGAAAATGGTCTCCTTAATAGGCTACCAGCCCTGGGTAAAGCTCTCCTGGTAAAGCTCTCCCAGTTTGGGTGACATAATCAGCGATTTACTGTATTGTCAAACACAGCGTGACTCCGTTCATGTGTTTCTAGAGGAGCAGGAAACCGTGATTACATACCTGCCTCCAGTCTGCCCAGCTAATTTCATTTTTCATTTAATAGTTGCCTGCTGAAGCAGAGTCAGAGAGCAGCTCTCACAACTTGTTCCACTCCCTGGGTAAACATTTTGGTGAATAAGACGTTGCATACATCATCAAGAGCAGCAAAATGCCACAACACATCATCACTCTTTCAAAGAGTTAATGCAGACGGTGGTCCTCAGCGCAGGATTTGGGACAGCATCTGGGACTCTTTCAGCTGAGTACATTGGGGTACACAAGCCTTAGCAATGCTGTTGCTCCAACCACAGCTGTCCTGCAGTTTTATGATTGACTAGGGAAAGCAGGTTGCTCTGGCTGGCCACCCTGAGGACCAGCTACCCCTAGGTGCTTCCATCAGGGCAATGCCTTCCTGGGGGTGGGAAGGAGAAAGGCAGAAACAGAAACATAAAGGTAAGGTACTCATAGCTGGCATTAGAGCTAGCCCTAAGTATATAAACACAGAGTATATTACAACATTTGCTTCCCTGCAAGGGATATAAATACTCTCTTACTGACCAGAATTCACCTGGCCATAACTGAACACATTTTCACACAATTTTCTAAGATGCTTATCAGCAAACATTATATTCAGATAAATATCTTTTGATCATGAAGTTCCAGATTTTTTTGGTTTTTTGGTTTTTTTTTTTTTTTTTTTTTTTTTTTTTGCTAAGCCTTAAGAGTTTCATTGTCTACAAACTTTCCTGGAGGTCTGAGAAGAGCTTTGAGAGATAAAAGGAGCCTTGTAAGCTTATTTGTGAACATACAAATATAAGCAAATAAAAAACATGACTGTTTTTAAGTGAATGCTAACATTGAGCTTCATTTTGATGAGCGACATGAAATCCTGCAGTGTAATGCCTTCATTTGTCCAGGCAAGAGGATATATGCATATATGTAACTGAAGTCTGGTAAAAGGTTTTTTTATCATTTCCACTGATTTCCCTAATTTCTAGCACTAAATTTCATATTTCTAGCTCCTGACAAGATTGTTGTGAGATTCAGCTTCAGTGGCTCACACAGGAGTGTAAGGATTAGAGCCTGGAAAATTAGTTGAGAAAATGTTCTAAAATGGTCAAGTGTACAACAAAAAACAGAGACCCTTTCTCAGTATTGAAAGAAAAATCTTGTGTCACATCTTAAGTGGCTTCAAAGCTGAGTGGTGTAGTAACAGATGGCTGCATTAGATTTGACTAGTTTATGTGCCCTTGGAAACTACATCCAGCATGGATTACTGATGCATTTATGAAAGAACACAGTTCAAAATGCAGATGTGACCAGCAACCAGAGAGAGAAAAATGAGCCAAAGTCTTAACTCCATCACGTCTCCTTTGCCTGTTATTGTCCTCTAGCATGGGTAGGGTAGGCACAAAGGAGTTGGTTTGCCTGTCCAGAGTACTCAATCCATGCAGAATGGACAGACCAGGGGGTGTTGGGTGGAAAAAAGTGGTCAGACAGATGAATGGCCAAGTAATTTACATCCAGAAATGTTACTATTTTATATATATATATATGTAAAGATACTGAAGGAGCAGACAGCAAGAAGAGACCAAAACTGACTTGGCCTAACCCATATAACCCTTGTTATCTCAGGTATCCTCACCTAAACTCACTAACCTTCAGAATGAGTGTTTTACAGAAATGGCCCCTAAGGGCTCAATATTTCTTACCAAAGAACACGTGATGTACCTCAGAAGCATGAGTTTAGTCTACAAAGTTGAGAATTGCCTCCTACAGAGTACCACAGGATGAATTTTACAGGACCAAGCAGTTCAGTGCCTAACCTGTATGCCAACCCAATTGGGTTTTGGATCATTTTGCCTGCAGTCCTTTAGGTCTAGCAGGCAATTTCAGAATATGCACTGAGCACTCTGAATGAAGTAGGAGCCGTACAAATTGCAGGTATAAGTCACCATTTTCTTTTACATCTCAGCAACAGCAGTCAGTGTCTTCTCGTGTACCTGGAGCTAACCAGCACATTCAATGTGGGACGTATGGATCAGCCCCAGAAAAACTCCTGAGCTCCAGAAATTGAAACTGAAAGGTGAGCAGGAAACTGGGATCAAGCTCTTCTGCTTCCCAGAAGACTGCTTGTATACTAAACACTGCTATTTTAAAACAAGTAGCCATATTTAGATCTTTTGAGAATCTTGATCCTTCGGGGTATGTGTAAGTCATGCTCTGATAATTCGTATCAGATTTAAAAGCCCATTCTGTTCAGTGCGGTGATTTAGGTATGTGCAACCGTAGCTGTATGCTTGCAGGAAAGCAGGATTTCACAAAATCTTGCAGGTCAAATGAGGAATTACCCACAAGGTTATACAACAGCTGAGCAGTAGGGTTTGGACCATAACTCTGGATTTAAGTGTCTCAATTCTGCATCTGATGCCTTAGTCCTCTATTGGCTCTAACTTCATGTATTTGGAAGGGATTTTTCCCATGGGAGGTTTAGAAATGTAGCTCTAAAAGAGTGCATCTAGCTGTTCTCTGCAGATTTTTTGAATCAAAAGGTGCTGATCTAATTTAAAAAACATTTTCACTCAGCCCAGGCCATACAATTAGAAGAACTGATTCAGCAACAAGATGTGCTCAGAACATGGTGACCTGACAACCTGTAATAAGGCCCCCAAAATAAATACTAAATTGAGGCAAATGGAGACGCCAGTTGCTTGTAACAGTGACACCCACTCTTCTCCTGTAACACTGTGTCAGGTACTTGTTTTAAATATATTAGTAAAGAATGTATTACATTTTCTAAATTAACAACAAATGGAAAAAAAAATCAAATAAAGTTCCACATAGTATTAGTAAAGAAAACCTTTTAAGACTGATTTGATACTGCCAGTGCCATGCTGCTGGCTAGGAACTAATTACAACTGCCCCTCCAGCCTTGTGTTTGCTCGCAGAAGGTTTTGATTAACCGGAATGGTGCTGTTGTGACTGTCCATGGCCAGCAATGCTGCTGCTCTCACAGAATACAATGCTGTCACATATGTTGCTGCTGACTGGAGGGGGAGGGGGACAAATCGTAAACAAAAGAGAGAAACTGTTGCCAAGCCCTTCAAAGTGCTGCACTCGGGGTTTGTGTCCATTCCGTAATTGCAGAGGAGTTTAGTCGCAGCAGGATTGTGTAATTACACAGCTTAATTGTTCCTGCTTATTATATGTGGCTCTTTGTTTCTGCCATTTGTCTTTCATATTCACCCACACTCTCTATTATATTTCTGCTTGCTTGTCCCCCGCTTGTCCCCTACCAATTCCTCCAGATTCCTATCTGCAATTTCAATACACTTCGCCATGCATGCCTTGCTTTAATTTCCTCAAGCCTCTGCTGTTCAGTGTTTCTGTCTCGGTAGCTCTCAGCCTGCTCCCCTACCTCCATTTCAGCTCCCACTCTCTCATTGAAAACTGCTCATGCTGCTTTTACTTAATGCAGTATAATTAAGGGTAGGGTTTTTCACAAGGAAAAATGTCCCTTTTCATAGACCAGAATGGAAAATTTGACAGGATGATATAAAATCTTATGAACAGACTTTACGATCCTGATGATGAGTCAAACAATGTCCATTCACTTGGGATTTTTGTGAGGTTTTTGGGTTGTTGTTTTGATTAGTATGGACTGCTTTTGTGTTTGCTTGAGGACCATCTCCAAGGCCTGTCTGGAAAAAAAAAAAAAAAAAAAAAAAAGCTGCAGAGACTGAAAACTAGCTCTGAGGAAAGATTTGACTTCAGCTTGCTTGATATGATTACTTTTAAAAACTGTATTTTGTAAAGATTCGTATACAAAAAAATGTAAATAATAAAACTATTGCATTTTTTAATAGTGGCTGCTCCTCCACCACTTCTAGTGCATCCTCGAGGCAAATTTCCTGTCCTCCTGATGCTGATTAGCTCTTGGAGCACCTCCCATGGCATCCTGATCGGCAGCTACAAGCAAAAGGACAGAAACCTGGCAGTACTCAGTTCTGCAGGGCACCTCCTTACTATGCAGTTGGCGGGATCAACCTGGAGGGTCCCCTGGGTCTGCATGAATCTGCTAACAGAGCTGCTGCACATCTGTGCAACTTGACTTGGGCTCTCATGTTCTTCTGTTATACCTGGATTATCATATACAGCATCAATCTTCATTAGCTGTGGCACAAACAATGTGCACTGTGCCTCATGTTTAACTACATAGTGATCCTATGCCCAGTCCACTGTAACAGCTAAGCTATTATACCGTAACCTAGGGCTCCACACAATCCTGGCAAGAAGCTTACTCCTTCCTCTCTACACAGCTGTCATATATGAAGTATCCATCCTCGCTAAGGCCTTTGTCCGAATCTGGCATCTTTATGTGGAAATCACTGCTTGGATGACCTGGGATGTTTACATACAGGAAATTAAGAATGCCTGTGCCATCCACTTGTGAAGATGGCAGAAGCACTCCTGCTTTGCAGATGAGGCTTTCGCAGAAATGAAGCAAGCAAATATGAATTTGTCATGTTAATGTTTGACAGTGGTGGTGGTGGTGGAGTGTGATAAAAACTCCTTAATTTTCCAGGAGAATAAAACAGAGAGGAACAGAACATTCAGGCTTTGGGCCTTGAAGATACCATCAGTGAATCTGGCTCTGAAACTTACGGCACGGCTGCATGGTTGTGGACTGCCTCCTAGCCCAAGCATATCACTGCCACGGGCCAGGCTCTCCATAAAACACTGGGCTGCCTTTCCCCCAGAGCAGCTGCATCCCCAAATTCCCTGGCTGATGGAGGAAGGGAATTTGCACTTCCCAGATCACAGAATCACAGAATCACAGA
>NW_010124502.1:0-13342 GCF_000699245.1 Pterocles gutturalis
GGGCAAGACCGGTGTAAACCGGTGCAGAAATAGCAGCGCCGTTCTGTTTGTTACAGACAGTCCGAACTCTCCTCAGGGAGAGCCGGGGCAGCAAGCGCTCGGCTGCAGCTGACCCTATCTGCCACCTCTACTTCTCCTAAAAGCCCTGGGAACACAAGGATCAGGACAGCACCGTGATTTTTCTAGAGGATAATCTTACAAGACTATCGAGTAAATGTAATCAAGTAGTGTTCACTTACATTCATGGGCTGGCAGGTGAAAGGGGGCCAAAGTAGGAACTTCTCAATTACTAAAGTGATAGTAGAGTTTGCCTAGACAGCATTTTAACGGAGGGGAAAAAAAACCTACTCAAAATGTGTATTTGCTTTCTCTGACCCACTTCTGTAAGTCATCGTTTTTCTGCTAACTGATAAGCAATGGAAATTGTAAGCTGTGACTGTGCGAGCAGAAGTTTGCTGGAATATAAACAATTCAGCGTAGTGCCTGAGCTGGAGTGATTTTCAGCCAGCTGTCAGACTGGCGGTCTGAAAACTGACAAAATTTGTCAACCAACCTCAGAGAGTGTGACAGCTGATATCAGAGTCACGCATGTAGGAGTGCTGTTGAAAATGAATTAGCAAACCACAAAACCAGTCTGAAATTTTGAGTGAAAAATATAATAAGCTGCCTTCCAGCCAAGGCTGAGTGTCCAGGTAAGTGCCTTCCAAGTCTTCCAGCAGCTCCCACTTCCTTAGAACTTTTGTTAACATAGAAGTCACACATAAATGTACATAAACGGTTGTTTTGCTAGGTTTTTTCAAAGATCAGGTTAAGTAAATTACAGAAACCCAAACCTGGTTAATCCCAAGATAATGATTTAAGCCTTTTTGTGTCCAATTCTCACATCCAGCTCTGACAAGCAGGAAAGTTAATGACAGATGTATATAACAATGATACTGCTTTAAATCTTAGAGGTATGGAACACTTCATTAGTACCTCAAAAGGCTATCCTAGGTTGTACATTTCAGGCGTGATGAAACTCTTACCTTTATCATCCCATCTGTCACTATCCACTTGAGTTGAGCTGCAGGCTCTTGACCTGAAAGGTCAAAATATGCACCCATAAATTCAGTACTATGGTAACAACACAGCCTTTGCAGCATCTGTAGCTTACAACACTGACAGAATAGCTAACTTAACAAGTGCTTCCAGGAAAGGTAAGACTAAATGTGACAACCAGAGGCTGAAATAAGTTGCACCAGTGAAATAATGTTTTTTTACCAACTTTGCAGCTACATCTAGCCTGAAGCTTTTCAGTCAGACTAAGTCCCCATTTTGTGAATAAAGCTCTTCTAGCAAAACTACTCAGTTTAAACAAAGCCTCAGTTTTGTTCTATCTAAACTGTGTCTTGGTGTGCCTGGGACACTTGCATTACAACACAGATCCCTCAGCACAGGCAATTTGTCTTTGTACGTGTGCCCTTAGAGAGTGAATTTCTTCTCCCGGCTTTTTGCCGTATCTGCTACAGCAGCTCCCCTTTGAGTTGTTCACTGTACTGGCTAGGAGTCGTATGTGGCTGCTAAACAAAATTGTCTCTGTAATGATTGTGTTGGTTTTTAATAACAACTGTATTATGGCTTCTTTTAATTCTATTTAATTTTATGTTTAATGAAAGCGAAAATAAATGTTAAAATGTGGAGAATACTGTTCACTACTGCCAGCTAATTCATTATTTATTTAATCATCATTCTAACGACATATAAATGTGTATGTACCGTCAGGGAACAGTGACTTGTATGAAAGTTGTGTTTCACTGATGGCAATTTGAATTCAGACTATGGGAGTGCAAAGTGAAATAAAGTGGTTTCAAGCCCGAGAGTGCACAAATTACTCTTCTAGCCACAAGCGTGCATCTCCTCATTGTTATTTCAGTTGCTGAGGTCTGGTATCCATTCACTGTCCAACAACTTTCTCCAAAGAAGTACAGGATACTCTCTATGCTAAACATCCCCAGAAGCAGAAGATGCTCCTTCCGTACCACCTAGGAGCAGTCCATTAGCAGCATGATTATTGTTGCCTATTTTCCATTGCGTTATACATATTTTATACTGCAAGAGAGTTTGAGTTGGTTCCAAAAGCATCTCGGCTGTGAAAATATGATCTGAAATGGTCTGAAGGTGCAGAGTGTCTAAAGCTTTCCTTTCTGAATGGGAGGAGATGAAACACTAGGGTCCAGACAAAGTCTTGTTCTGCTCAATAGATGCAATGGTGTAGCAACTGTCATCGTGATAGGGCCATCTCAAAGTAATCCATGTAAATACTCAGCCCTGTAAATGGAACTGTAATAATCCAGGTATTAAGAACAACTTGTATGGCAATTTACCATTAAGTGCAAAATTCAAATCAACATTATGACAGCCCAGTGGTCTGACCCAGCGTGAGCCAACAAACTTACTTGCGGGTTTCCTTATGCACTCTGTGGCTGAATCCTGCACTGCTTACTCTAGCAAATCTCAGTGGAGAAGCAAAACTTCAAGATGCAAACACATTCTCTTAAACACTGGAAATCAATAATAAAAATTACATAAATATTTTGGGGTATCAGTTGTTATTGAAAGATTTCATTTGGGTTTTGTTTGGGGGGAGAACTCTGACTTTTGTTAATTTGTGAAAGGAATAAAAAGCGATCACTGAGTCAGCTTCACAAAGAAGTGTAATAATGATACACTGTGTAATGACTTGAACATGTGGAAAAACATTTCTTGCTCAACAGCTCCTCCTACTGCTTAAATGTAGCATGAAGCTCTCAAAGAATAATTTGTTTTCATGGATTAGCTACAGAAGCAAATAATCTGCTAATATAAACATGTATTCATTGTCTAGTTAGTGTTATAATACACAGGAATTGTGTGTATGTTGCCTGATATGAAATAAAATGGGAAATTATTTTGGGTCCGAGAGAAAAAAAGCAACATACAACTTTCATTCATAGGCAATTTTCAAGGTACCCAGAATTAAAATACAGAATAAGATATTGGAGAAAGCACTCACTTTTTGCTAGTCTGCACTGTTAGCATCATTGTTTCTTGCTTATAATAGAAAAACAATGTTTTTGATTCTAAGAAGCCTCATTTTGTAAGGATACTTACAATGACAATTTAAATAATAATAACACCAACAAAAATACTTCATTTACTCTATATGCAAATGGAATTTACTATTATTTTACCATGGGGATGATCAGTGAAGATACGATACTGAATGGGTCATCAGCTTTACTGGACAATTTCACTAAGATGAAGCCTTCAGTTTGATGGAGATTGCCTTGTAAAAATACGCCCCAAATCTGTAAAATTTCTATTTTATAATTTTCTCTGGGATGCTAAGGTGTGGAGTATGCTTTTGTTATTATTCTGTATTTTTTTGCCTATTTGAAAAGTCTTCTCAGGATTTTCAGATTCAAACAGTATTACTAGCATAAATCAGAAGTGCACACTAATGTCGCTTACTGCAGGTTAGTCCTTTCATTGCAGGTCAGAACACTGAAATTTGTATCAAAATATTCCCAGAAGCCTACAGAGCCATCTCCCTTTTCTTCTGTTCATATATAAAATCATAATAGAAAAAATAGTACCAATGATAACTATAAAACTGTCTTTATTCCTTGTCAGGAATAAAATTGCAGTGCAGTAAAATCTCTTGTGCTTTTCAGATGTTTTAAAGAAACAAATTCTAGAATATTCAAAATGTTCTTTGGCCATGACATGCACAGCTCTCCAGAGGAATAACCATATAGCAATATTATAAACTGCTTTCTACAATAGTTTTGATAACAGGTAAATAAAGTTTTAGTTCTTCTGCCAATTATTTTTATCCTTTCTTTTGATCTCAGTTGATACAAACAACACTTTCGAATATTGTTTCCAGAATTTTATGTTGCAGCAAATGCCACGCATTGCAGGTAAATTCTGCCTTCTCCCTGGTAAACTCATGAGAAATCTTATTATAGGAATTTTGCTCATCTTGCATCTCTGTTGAAGAGGAACATTTGTAGATGTGGAATGAAAATAGTAATTTTCCGCCCAAGTTGTTCTTTTCTGTTTTCCATGATTCTCAATTCCCATTCCTCATTATAGTACACCTTTGTGTGTGAAGTCTGATTCTTGTTTACTTCCTGGCAACGTAAAGTGACCTGAGTGTCAGTGAAAATGAGAGTCACAGGATGCAGGGAGATTTCTGGAAAACAGAGAGTCATGTTTTAGCAACATCTTTTATTTAAACATAAGATTCTGCTGTGGAATAGTGTGCACCAAACCACAACAGCGAAGCAGTGTATTGCTGAGCAGCTGAAGCACACCGTGGACATACAGGGAGGGTTAAATGTATGCAGGTACCTGCACACACACAGATAACATGAGAATGGAAATCCCAGACTTGGCTTACTAATGTTAGGGTATATAATTTTGGATTATAACTATCTAATTTGGTGTAAACTCTAGAATTGCAAGAAAAATTTGGCTATTGTAGGTGAAAAGTGAAATGTTTTTCTAACAGTGACCTCACATGCTGATGTAAAGACAATCTGCAATTGGCATAAGGAAGTGGGATGGAAAGAAGCTGACAGGAATATGATGTGATTCTGGTCTCAGTAGTTAACAGTTACCAGGTGATCCAAATATATAAAAGTTTCACAAAGAAAATATAGTACTGAGAGTGACAATGAAATGTGAACAAAAAGCTGAAGCTCTGTTCCCACTGAAGTCAGTGGGAGTCTTTGCTTTGGACCTCGGTGGGAACATGATCCCAAAATGTTGATACTAAGTCCACCTCCCAAGGCCATGGCATACTCTTGGAAATTCTCACTGAGGCTCTATTCTGAGGCTTCTCTGGTTAGGCCCTCTGTATCATAATTATTCAAAACACATTTTTCCCTGTCAGTTTCCAGAGATGAACTCACTGAGAATTGGAGCATGACTGAAATATCGCCAAAAAAGCCCAGCAGATACAGCCGAAGATGATCCTGATTGCCAAAGCTGCTGTCTAAAGTATTCTTTCATTTAAATAGCAGCATAACTTTGCATCTCTACTGAGTGAAGATCTATTTGGAAATGTTTGTAAAGTATTTGCTGGTGAATTAATGCACCACAAACTTATCACTTTTATGAAGAACTCCAAAATATGCAAGGAAAATATAAATACAAGCTAAGCAATTTAGAATCACTTTGAATTAGCTACAAACTGGCAACATGCTTATTAAATCTTTCTCAGATTTGAACAGAAATTGATAAAAATCGACAAAAAAGCAATCTTAATTTTCTTCTTCATTAATTTTTACTTGGTTTAGCAGATGTTTCATGTCTTTGTTGTAGACTATTTAATTTGCATTAAGCAAGAGACTACAAATTTGATTTATACTTTTTAATTCCTTGCATTTTTACTTCTTTCAGAGACATTTGTATGCAAAACATTATGGGCTGCATTCAGGACTAGACCCTTAGTTCAGCCAAGCCACACTTGTACCAAAACTGAGATGAGAAGGGAACTGAGGTTACAGGTGCCTTTTTTTTGTGACTCACTTGAACACTAAAATTAACTGCGGACTCGGCTGACTGCACAATTTAGAACAGATCCCAAGTTGCACTCAGTTCCATGACTCTTCAAAAGCTTAGTTACAGCCACGGTGAATTTCAAAGGTGCAGCAGCACCAGCCTTGACACCTTCCCTTGACCATACTCTTAATATATCCTAAAAAAGTAAAGCCTTCTAAAAGGCATGATAGAGATAACTCGGCCCTGGACTACTGAATATTTCCTTTAGCAAGCCAGGTAAATTGGTTTTCTGACAGCTTTATAGTCCCTGAATGGCATGAAGCAGGCAGCCTGTGTTCCTTTTGTCTCTGGGAATATGTGATTGATTGATTCTCACAGACTGCTTCATTTTCATATGCAGCCTCAGGGACAGGCTCCTTTTCCACAGTTCAAAAGGCTCACTTATTTTCCTGGATTTTGGTGACAGAGAAATATTCAAACAAGGATGGTGGAAGAACTTTTTTACTGGGGTAGGGAGAATTTATTAAGACTTTCCCCATTTTTAAATTATAGTCTTTGTATTCATGCCCGGTGCTTGAAATTTGCTTGAAATGGGTCTGTTGATAAAGATGAAGCATTCATACCTCTAGGCCTGAAATGGGATATGTATATTATAAGCAGCAGGAAAAGGAAGAGACTCAGACTTTCTCTGAAGTGCTGGCACAGAAAACTGAAGGAGCATTGCTAATGTCTGCTGGATACAGCCATAATCTTCCTCCAAAAGAAATACAAAAGCACAGAAAGAAACAGAAAAGTAATTTAAAAAAAAATCAGAAGTTAACTGTTAGGGACACCCACAGAAGAAGACTTTAAAAATATTCAGTGTTAGGTAACAGAGATAAGCTGCTTTGAGACATTTAGATGTCTATGCTCCATTGACTCATATAAGAAAGTTTGGGTTCATAAGAATGGATGCAGTAAGGAAAGTGATAATTCCCATACACAACTCCCACTCAAGGAGGTTTTAAATGATATGTATTCTTCTTGTGTGTCTGCAGTGACAAACCCATTTCTTTTTGTTTGCTCTCTGTCTTCTCATGGGCAATATGTCTAGTGAGATCCAAATGCATGGTTTGTACTAAAATAGCTGCATGGGTTGGTACCTTCAGCTGTCAGAACTGTCTCTCCTTCCTTCCCACTTTGTGAAATACACATACCACAGCACCATCTGCTTCACCATGATGCAGATTTGCCGCATAGGAGCTGTGTTTTAATGGGAAAAGTCATCTGACTACATCAGAATTTTACGACTTTGTTCTAATTTTCTTTTATATCTACTTCCTCCCCCCCTTCCAATTCCCACATCAGTCCTAGGTCTCCTGAGGCACCAGACTGTGAAGCTGACACCAGATGGGGGACAGAGTTTCAAACAGCTGTGGGCTTCCCTACTGCTGCTTCCACCTATCAAGGATTCATTTCTGCACGTGCATACGGAAAAAGCTGGTGATAGCAATACAATACTAAAATCAGTTTTCTTCCCTGCAACCTCCACTGCTTTCAGCATTCTCACAGCTCACAAAATTTTCCACAATCACAGGATCTGTTCAGAGAGGGCAGAATGACTGGCAGCTGCCTTCAGCTGATGAAAAAGAAGCGAACAAAGGATGAGAGAGCACAGAAAGAATGGCATGGAATGCATTTACATGGATCCCTCTGCAGGAGGCTGTTTATCAGATGTTACGAACTGATTTATTTATAGCTAATGACTTCTCCAAAAACATTGTTCTCTGCTGACCTTTATGCTTAAATTGAAAGTCAGGAGACCTACTCTGCCAAGTAAATGAGATAATTCTAAACTAAAATACAAGGGAAAAAAGCCTCTTGCTCTGTTGTGACTCCACTGTTAATTACTGTTATCTCCTGCTTTTTTACCTTATTATCATTGCTAGTCCCTATGGATAGATAGTATTCTCCAGAATAACCAGTAAACCTGGTAGGTGGAGAGAAAATAACCACAACTTGATTTAATATGGGAGTTGAGGACACTTAGCCAGTAATCTGATCAGTTGCTTATACTGTCAGCTCCTTATACAGGGGTTCTGCCTCTCAGTGGCCTGCGTAATGCCCAATCCATTAGTAATGCTCTGCAAATAAGAAGTAGGGATTTGCACTTTTGCCAGCTGACATAATTAGTCATTGCTTCATACAAAAATACAGAAAGCAATAACCAGGCTATTTCAATCTGACGGATCCTGCCTCTTCTGAGTGTCTAACCCACTCACGCTGACATGTTTGAGCTCGGCTTACAGAACTGAGACGTTTGCACCCACAGAGGATTGTGCCCTTTCTCTGATCACCATCTCTGCTCTCCTGAGCAGCTTCCAACAGCAAAGCGTAACAAGGAAAAAAAATGCCAGCACGCTGGAGTCATCCGTGCCCCAAAGAGACAGCTAATTCACCTCACGCTGCCGTCAAGCCTCGTGCTGTGGGACTGAAGACGCGTGTTTTACAATTGGCTCATCACGGTCAGCAATGCCTGTCATCGCTTTCAGAGTGGGATGCTTCAGGAGTCAAAGTGTATCCTGTCACCTTTTCCTCTCACAATGCGAATTAGACTCTGTGCTCTGCAAGTGCACAACAGAGACACAAAAGATGTTGATGAATTTTGTTTGTTGTTGCCCATGGGAGTTACGAAGGAGACCTTTGCAGTAAATGGAAAGTGATGCTGTTTGCTGGAGGGATGATACAGTATTTCACATGCTCGCTATTGTCATGAGCTTTTGCTGGAGGAGGGAGGAGAAGGGTTTGCTCCCTTCCTTGATGCCAAAAAAAAACTGCTGCAGTTCTTGCAGCTGTGCATCACTGCCTTCCTCTGCACTCCTGGTTTCACCTACCCCCTGGGTAGGTGCTGGGGTGGCTCAGGGGAGCCAGGGCCATTGCGGCTTGACTTGACCTTCTACAGAAAAATGGCATCAACCACACAGTGCCCTGTCACCAGAGGTGGCAGCACAAAGAAAAAGCACCCCATCCTCTATGGACTCATAACATTTGTACTTTAAGCGTTAAGAAATGTACCTCAGGATAGGCAGATCAACTGAGCAGAAATATCTTAATATTAGAATTAATCCTGTGTTTTAGAAGTAAAACCTGATAACTGCATGCAGATAAAAGTTTCTCCTTTGTGCTCCTTGCTGTAATGGAAAAAATAAAGTATTGAAGAAATAATTTCACAGCTTGGCTAAGCATTAACTAACAGAACTTTCTGTGTAACAAATACATGATGCTATGGATTTGGTAATGGAACAGGAGATGGCTGATGCACTTACATGAAAGGAATTGGGCTACCAGCCAAAATGTGAGTTTTACTAGTTATGTTCCCAACGAGGAACTACAGGTACTAATTCATGAATTGACATATGTGAGGATAGAAAAGCAAAATCTAGCATAATATGCAGAATCTGTGGGCTGTGGCCTGTGGGCTTATTCATCTACCGTTCTTCTATTGCTTTTTTTAATCTGGTCTTTCTAGATCTGAGAATTCATAAAAGTACTGAATCACAAAACTCTTTGGAAGTAAAGTAAGCTATATTTACATCTAGCTCCTGCATAAAAGATGGAAGACCGCCACTCTTTCAGTGCCTTTGAGCCTGTCACCTTTTACAGTTTCCTTCAGCAAGGATGAAACAGTAGAAACACAGTTAATAATCTAAATGTCCATATACTTTATTCCTGTAATGACTGTGACATGAGATATGTTACTTCCAAGTCTTAGAGATATTTTTATCTTCATAAGTTTTCTGCCCAAAACTACCAGTAACAAGCACTCTCAAGAAAATCTGCATTGCTGAGGTATAAGGAGTCTGAGAAACCCAAGAGACGAATCTGAAGCAGTGGCAGTAAATGTTGGCTTGTGTAAAATGCAGTTTTGAGACACCACACAAAATTCTCTTGGAGACAATTTTAATTCAAGAGTTAAGAAGATGTACAAAAATTTGAGTACGTGCCTGGTGGATTCAATGGCACATAATAAAGGCCTTTAACCCCAATCAAATGGGTTCTTAAAGGTTAGAGAAGTCTCACATTAACAAACATCAAGACAGGAGTGGCAATGCAAGAAAGCAAGTCAGACAGAACTTCTCTGCAGAAGTGAGAAACCCTCATTTTAAATGAAGATACATACTTTAAACTTTGGTTAAGTTTTGTTGGGGTGAAGTCATATGTATTTGAAACTGCAGTTGCCATTTTCTAAACCTGCTCTATTACATTCTTAAAGTTAATAAGTTCACTTAGTCTTTATTCCTCTGTGATACCAAGAGACACTTAATAAAGTCTTTTGTCTTAAAATCAGTTTCTCCAAGTAGATGAGTTCTGCTGAAAAATCTAAAATTAAAGGCTTTTTAATGGTCACCCTGCTCTGGAAAGGCAGTTCTGCACATAAATAGTCTCACTGACCCTCAGCCTATGCTCTGCTATATACGGCTTTCCTGAATTTATCTTAGGGACGTATGAACTACTGAAATCAATAAGACTAGTTATAAGGGTAATGATATATCTGTTTGTGGCATTTGTTTCAAAGGTAAGGACCTCACAGTTATCTGTCATTATAGCACAGTGCTAAATGGAAAAATCACATGGGGAGAAGAGTAAGTACAACATGCTGTACTGTTAAGGCAAGCATTGACAAAGCAGTGAAAGACCTAAGGAAGGGTTTATAACAGTTTCTACACCTCCTGTATTGCTGTTAAAAACTGGTTCTTTTCACAGAATTCAGTTTCACAGTAATTTGCTTAACTATTTAATAATGTCAATAGCTGTGTGTTAAATAGCGTAATTTCACTACTATGCTGTTGAACTGTATTTTGTTGCATTTAACTCCTTACACATATGAAAGATTGTAGACAGAACAGAGTGTAAGGTATAGCTATACTGGATTTTCCTCAGTGCCAAAAGCAGTTTAAGAGGCTGTGGCAGTCATGCTGCAATTCTGTGCTTTCTCACCATTCCTGCACAATTCCTTAACACTACTCTGTTTCCTTACAGCCTGAGGATCTAGTTTTAAAAACTGCCCAAGGTTATTCTTCTTTATATTAGATATTTAGAAATATTTTAAAAGGGTATTGAAAATACCAAAGTTGCTACAAATATCTGTTTAAGGAATCACTGACATTTGTTTTATGGTCTTCATAAAAATAAATTTTTCATTGAAACATTTGAAAATTACAATGCTCTTTTTGTGTAAAATAGTTTCCCTGCCATCTTTTAAATAAAATAATCTGAAAGAACATCAAATAGTCCTGCATTAAATTTATAAAGGTGAAATGTCACATATGGATATGACAACTGAATCCAATCTCTTCCATGAGATGAAAATTTCTTAATGACTCATAGAGACACACTGGTATCCTTTAACCACATCTAAATCTTAGCCTAATACACTGCTTTCTGTTAGAATCAGTGGCAAAATTATAGCTAAAATCACTACTTTGCGTACTCAGAGCTCTCCCTTTCTCTAGCCATTTGAAACTAAGAATATATTGCAAATCTCTGGTTTATTTTTCTTCTAAGATAGAACTTACTATTGACCTTATGCTATCCATCATTTGATGATTATGTCTGCATTTTCCAGTAAAAACTGTTCTTTTCTTTTTTGATTAAATTAGACTGTGAGCTCAGATTTTGATTTATATGGAGTAGCAATGCCTCATTCTTCCAGGACTGAAAATGTCCTTGTGTAAGATCAGATCAGAAGATGGGATGAAAGTGTTTTATAATTTTGAAAGGAATCAGACTTTTTAGGCCAGTCACTACATTTCTGTTACTAATCATAAAGATGGATACATATAAAAGAAGAAATTTTTACATCTATACTAAAATTCCGAAAATTCTAAAGTGACAAATGGCTATTAATAAGAGTAGGATATAAAGAGAAAAGCAAAGAGAAATTTTAAAAGTAAGACCTTCTGGCTCAAAGACCCACTGCTTTCACAGTTTGCAACTAGGAAGGGGCACTGAGGGAGCTAAGGCAGATCAAGTATTAAAACTCAAGAATTCAAGTAGTTATTAATTTAATTTATTGTTTAGCAAATAACTAACATATTTAACAAAGCAATCACATTTTAGGTATGTATATACAAGATAGCATCCCTCTGGTTATCTTCAATAGATTGAAAATAAATCTACAGAACAGAAACCTCTCTGCTGATCCACACATGCGTTCTTGTAACAGTATGAAATAGTTTTCAGAAGACAGCAATAAAACCTAAGAAACTTCACACAAACCAGTATTTTATAGGAATACTGTTAAAGCTGACAAGTAAAAATTTCACATCAGAAGAAATACGCAATTAACATTATTGTACCACTAGATACAATATGTACTGGTCTGCCACTCATGTGCATGCATGTGAACACAGTGTGTAATAACAGCTGCACAGACTGGTTTTGCACTGCTTTAAATTCTAAGCTACTAATATATATTTTTTCCTCCTATTTCTCATGTATTTCTAGAATAGTTCTCATTATCCTACAGATTTTGTCAGCAGTGATTTGGGAATTACACAGAAAATAAATTCCTGTTCTTATGCCATAGTCCTAGAGAAAGAAGGACACATGTAAAAGAAGTATCTAAATAGAGAATTCATATAGAGGAAAAGGTCTGAACCTCTGTCAAAATAATATGAATAAAGAAGCAGCATCACTGATTATCCTGGCAGTGCAGAAGTGCAGAGACTTGTTTTCTGATAGAAAATCCATAAAGATTAAGAAAAATCTGCCTCAAATTCTCTCTCATAATTAATCAGTTTCATTACTCAGAAATTACAGGAATAAAATATAAGGTGGATTCAATTTTCTGATAGGTGCTATTACAAAGTATAGATGGTCAGAGCTAACTGAAAAAGTTATCCGAAGGTTTCAATTTCACGTGTCCTGGACAACAATGAACTGTAACATAGTTCATCAAAATGTCTACTTCTGTGTATTTTAGCCTTCCAACTTTATAAAGCTTCTTATATAGAAAGACCGTATGAAAAGCAAATGCAGTCAGAAGCATTAATGCCCACAGAGGAGACACAAATTTCATGTATTTGGGTTCTTCGTAGACAATTTAAGCATTGTTCACAGACATTAAGATTTTCTTTTAAAATAATAGACTTCTGGTACTCTAGCTAGGGAAATTAATTTTTAACATAAATTGCTGCAGTCTGTGCAATTTCCATTGTCTGTGTCCCTCACACCTGCACATCTCTTTCACACAGGACATTATTCTTCAATTCATGAATAAACAATTTCTCTCCATCCTAATTAGCCCTGAAAGCAAGCCTTCTCCCCTTCCTGGGCCATAGTAGAAACTAAGTTTGAGAAAGAGTTCTGGGCAAAGGTGACAGGTCTCTGCTTGTGGTCCACATATAGTTCTAATGAGCTAATACAGATGTCTATAAAGTTGAAGATGTTTTATCTGCTGGTTTCACTTCTAAAACACAGAATTAACTCTAACATATATGCTCAATCCATCTGCCTGTCCTGAGATGGATTTATTACAGTTACAGGGCAACAACAAACAAGATTCATCAACATCTTTTGTGTCTCTGTTGTGCACTTGCAGAGCACAGAGTCTAATTCGCATTGTGAGAGGAAAAGGTGACAGGATACACTTTGACTCCTGAAGCATCCCACTCTGAAAGCGATGACAGGCATTGCTGACCGTGATGAGCCAATTGTAAAACACGCGTCTTCAGTCCCACAGCACGAGGCTTGACGGCAGCGTGAGGTGAATTAGCTGTCTCTTTGGGGCACGGATGACTCCAGCGTGCTGGCATTTTTCCGTACTGCTGAA
>NW_010124502.1:13373-15200 GCF_000699245.1 Pterocles gutturalis
TGCTGTTGGAAGCTGCTCAGGAGAGCAGAGATGGTGATCAGAGAAAGGGCACAATCCTCTGTGGGTGCAAACGTCTCAGTTCTGTAAGCCGAGCTCAAACATGTCAGCGTGAGTGGGTTAGACACTCAGAAGAGGCAGGATCCGTCAGATTGAAATAGCCTGGTTATTGCTTTCTGTATTTTTGTATGAAGCAATGACTAATTATGTCAGCTGGCAAAAGTGCAAATCCCTGCTCCTTATTTGCAGAGCATCACTGATGGAACACTTTTCTCTCCGTCAAGTAGATTACATTCCATACTGAAAGTGCAGGGTTTGCTGTTTAAGTTCTTACAGTCTTTCCTACTCCCACTTTCATAGCAGTGTGAGGATATTAACTTCTCTAGTTCCTAGCAGTCAGCACTTAAGGAAACAAATGATTTCCTGAGTCTTCAATTGTCTTCTCTGCTTCTCTTATAGCAGATTAAATTTCATTGAAAGTCATCTTCCACACTGTGAAAGTCACCCATGAGGCAGTCTGGGATAATATCTTAGTGGAAGATAAACTTCTAACAATATTTCCATTATTATATGTAATCTGTACAACCTTTTTCCTTTCAGAGGTACATGAAATTTTCTTCTTCCTCATAGTTATAAAGCCCCAGAGTTTGAAAGAGAATTTTAAAAGTGTAGGGATAAAAGAAAATTTAGTTTAAATAAAATTAGAAATAGTTTCAATTTCATGACATTGGTGAAGACTTTTGTGAAGTAAGTTTTAGATAAAGCACATATAGGCAGACTGATGTGGCCTTTTGGAGAAAAGATGGATTATTTGCATGGATTATTCAGTTTCCCAGTGCTTTCTCCTTGTATTGTTTTCACTTTTTACACCATGTATTCAAATCCAAGCAGAATTTTACCAACTAGGATTTCACTGAATGAGAGTAAGTACCCAAATGACCCTGTCATTTCTACTTCAGTATCTACAGCTCAAGGCTACTTAGATATCTAAAACCTCTTCAAGACAATTGGGAGTGACACATTAAATAACTTAGTACATCTAATTTTGGTTTCTGATACTGCCAAATTTTTCATGTCCACAATTGTGGCCATGCTCTATGTTCCTCTGAAGGCCCATTCACTAGAGCACAGTTATGTACACCGAGGAACAAACACCTGCGCCTTGGGTTTGATGAGGCAAGGAAAAATCCATGCTAAAACGGCAATAGTCTACAAAATTAAAGAAAAAAAATGCTGAAAAAATGAGGAAGACACTCTCAAATTTTATTCCAGTAAGAATACCTATGCCTAGACAGAAAGAAAAGAGAATATTTCTTAACAGACACATTTCAATGCCATGTACTTCTTACAGTTACTGAAAATTTAAAGAAAAGACTGTAATACCTAGTACTGTAACTCCTCTGGAGACCCTTCTGTGAGAGTGAAAGGATACACGGTATGTTCTCAAATTTGCCTTTTCAAAGGATCACTTACACAAGGCAGGAACTATTTTTTTTTCCCTCAGAACCCTCTTAATGAATTATCTGATGTCTGTAGAAAACGTATTACTAGATTTTAATAGGCATTTTCTCTTCCTGTAGATAATTTGGATCTTACTCACCTAGTAGATGGCTATGCTGAAAATAAAGGCAGGGAGGCAGTGGGCAGCAGTGACCTGAAGCGCTCTGCTCCGAGGGCGGCCACGGGCCCTGTGCTCCTGAGGTGCGGCCGCTCGCTCCACCGCAGGTGAGAGACACCGACAGTCCTTCAGGGGAGAGGCTCGTCTAAGTAAAAGCACTTCTAGTTTGGAAAATGTGAAATAAAAGATAAGTTTAAAAACTCCCAAGCCGT
>NW_010124502.1:15231-15503 GCF_000699245.1 Pterocles gutturalis
ACATTGCTGGTAGAGAAGCGGAGAGGGTCTGGGCAGGAAGAGTTGTGAAGAAAATAGATGCCGCAACCACCATCAACACTGTGTGACAGGAATTTCTGAGATCTGTGTGATTGTTCTTACTCTGTCACTGTCACACACACAATCTGGCCTCTCACGCTATGCCCACACTGAATTTTTCCTGTCACGACATGCCCACAACCTGCACGCCTTAAGCCTTCCCGCCCGCGTTTCTCCGGGACTACCGGCCCCAGCAGCCCTTGCGCTGCCCGCTC
>NW_010124503.1:0-2774 GCF_000699245.1 Pterocles gutturalis
CTTTTACTGTTTATGTTTGTTTACATGATTTTATGCTTCATCCTTTCAAGACGGTTTCTTTTTGTTTGGTTGGATTTTGAAAATCTCTTTATTTAAGGAAGTTCAAATGTGGCTTGTAAATGTGTGTCACTGGTGAGCTGCTGTACGTTGGGTAGATCTGAGTGACTAAAACCAATGACTTTAGAAATAATCCATCTGTAATTCTTCAATCCCCTGCAATAAGCAGAGTATTTCATTTTCTTCCTCCCACTAACCTCATTGCCAATGGAAATACACATTAGTTGGAGAATAAGAAGAATATTGACCTTTTCTCTTCAAGTGATACCAGCTGATTATGACACATTCTGACCACTTAACCGATGCATTGTAAGACAATTGGTCTCTGCAAGGATCGGGATGTATTTTGCTGCAGGTGAAATTATTTAATAACTATGGATTAGTTAAATTGTGACTAAGTTCTTGATGTGTCTGAGCTGAAATACAGCCCCTAGACCACAGACAAGGATTAGAGGTGAGAGTATCAGGAAACTCTGGACATGGCAATTGCAGCCCAATGGAGCACTCAGGGCCATAACATATATTTAAGCCATCTGTCAAAAAATATGCCAAGTAACGGTGACCGAAGGCAAGTGGAAACTTTAATTAGCTGATGCTTAAAGTCATATCTTATTTTCTGCAGAATAAGTTCTAATCCTTAAACTGTTTTGACATTTTTATGATGGCAACTGCATTTCTTATGCTGGTATGGTAATCCAGATTTCATTTAAAATGATCAATTATATTTTCTCATTTTTCCTTTTTCTGAATTTAATTAGAGTGTTGCCAGGATTGGCTAAAGGCTGGTTTTGGGAGGGAATTTGTAAAACAAGCTGTAGCATACTGGAGAAATTATAACCCTGGGCTTTTTTAAATTAAATGAAAGTGAAGGGTAAAAATTAAAAGTATGTTGCAAAAGTAATAATCTCACTTCACACACAGAAATTCATAAACTAAGATATTATGCAAGTCATGTTAAAAGTTGTAGAAGAGTAGTGTAGTCTTATTACTTCGACTGCATTGTTCTGTCCTTCAGCTATTCCAGTAATGTAATTGAGCATTTGGTGTCTGCAGAGAGGTTTGAATTAGAAAGCTACAAAACAAACAAAATGTGTAATGGTAAAACTTTCTGTAGAAAAGTTATTGCTAAGAATCCCTCCAAATTCACACTTGACTGAGCCATTAGTCTCTAGGTTAAAGGACAACACAAAACTATTGCAGGTTAAATGCTGATTTTTACAGGCAATCTCCACTTTTATCCTGATTTTATTTGGTGTTTTATTGTTCCTCTGTAATTACAGCATAGAATCCAGAAGTATCACAGGAACACAAAATTATCTGAATATGTAAGTTTGCCCTTCTCCTGAGGTGACTAACTAATGGATCAGGTGAATTTGACTTTGAAATTTAAAGTAGACCATTCTCAATTCACTTGCCCAAATTTTGCTCTCACCAGTGTACACAAATGGCAAATTCCCCCTTTTTTTTTTTTTTTAACCCCACTGAAAGTTAGTATTATGTAGGCCCCTTTCCACAACTGGACTGCTCTGGTGTGGACAACCTAGTGCTTGGGAAGAAAAAAGCATCTCCTGGCATGGCATACAGCTCACCAGAACATTTTGACCTGCAGAAGGATCCATCTTATTATTGCTTAGAATATGTGAAAATTTTAAGAGGCATGCAGGCCATACAGGAATGAGATTATTGTGATGTCTCATTACACATCATATGAAAAGAGAGGATTGAAAATGTAAAGTTGTATCACTGTATAAATCCCTTTCTTTATACTGCGGTGGATGTGACTTCCATGTCCATGTACCGATTTAAGGTTCTTAAACCACTGTGTCATGCCTCCCACGGGGTGGCTGTCGTCAGAGGAAAAAAATTGACCCCTTCTATTCAATGGCTTATGTATATGCCCAAAAGCAAAAATACTGATATCTTCCACGAGTTATGAGGTAGTGAACATGAAGTGGGGGCTGCTTCTTGGGCAGCTGTATAGTAATTCATAAGTTGCAGCTTTTGAATGCAATTGGTGAATTTCCCTGAGCTGTTTTGGATGGTACCGTGAAAAATCACTGGAAAACTCCAGCAGAGACCACCTTCAGGGATTTGTATCTCACAACACAACAAAATATGGGTCTATGTGAGAGCATGGCTGGGCTGGCATGGCAAAATCAGATGGGGAGCTCCCAGAGCTCTTAGCCCTGAGTTGAGTTACCTGTGTTAGGTGAAACCCACCATTTGCTTCTTTGGAAATGCAATTGTAAAAAGAGGTGAAAAGCAAGTGTCAGTTATTATTAGAATCAGTAAGAAAGTGAATTAATGGAAAATATTTTAAAGGTTTCTGGGAAGACTCTTAATTGGATGAACTTTCTGTCACTTTTAAATGCAATGAATGTAGAATTGTAATAAGAGAGTGTAAAAATAAGGGCAGTAAAATTTAAGTTCTAGATTTTTTTTTCAGTTGCTGTGAGCATGGATATTCTTTCTTTATTACTTTAATATTTTTTAATGTTCAGTGGAAAAACTACAGGTGCTTGGTCTAGCAGGTTGCTCACATCTCCAATAATTCACCACAGCACAAGGCATCTGAAGTTAGAGCTGAATGCATTTTTTTTTTCTTGTGTAATAACATTTAAATAAGGCAATGTTAAGTTCCTGGAACCAAAATGTCTTCCAGAAGTATGTTTTAGTAAATGGCTTCTGAGATTATGTCAGAGTTATAATTTGCATTC
>NW_010124504.1:0-10012 GCF_000699245.1 Pterocles gutturalis
TCTTATCTCAACCCACGAGTCCTTTTCTTTCCCCTTTACCCTGTTGGTTCTCTCCCCTGTCCTCGGATAGGGGGGGAAATTGTGTGAGTGGGTGTGTGGTTTGGCTCCCAGCCAGGGGCAGACCCATCACAAAAGTATTTCTCATATTCTCTGTGAGTGCAAACTGGGAACTTTTGTGTTTTTAAAGTGTTGTGCCCAGTGTTGTTCACAGTTTTTGTAAATGAGGATCTCTTGATGATTCTTCTTCACTCCAAATTTCAATTAAGCAGTTTATTTTAATTTCTTATGTAGGGTTTTTTTTTTTTTCAAAATGCATAGAGACAATGATGCCTAGCAGGAAAAGAAAAAAAAAAACAAAAAAAAGGAGAAAAAAAAAAGATGCTAAATTCAGGCAATCATTTCTGATGTCACTGAGGTGGTTTTAAGACTTTTCTACTATATCCATCCCCTCAACTGTTGCCCTTGCAGTATAACTAAAAAAATAAGTTTTGAGTGTGCATCTATATCTCTTAACATTTTATGTTCCTTTTTGTTTTGTTCTGGGACCTTGGACTTCCATTCCTAGTGAAACAACCAACTTAATTAAGAGGAGCTCCGTGCTGAGTTAGTTTGCTCAGTAGACCTGTTGCCTATACAGGAAGACCAGACCACTGGGTTTGCACCAGTTGACACACTGAGAATGGACTCACACGGGAGCAACTAGCCCAGAGGCAGAGCCTGCTCTCTGTATATCAGTAGGAAAGTTGTAAGCACTGCTCATGATTTTAATATAAATTCCTCTAGGTCTGCCTAAAGGGCTACAGGTGGGGCTGTGGGTCCTGCGTACAAATCTACTGTAAAAATCTGTGGAAATTCTGCTGAGATGTTCAATGTGGACTGTTAAGAATATTTATAAGGTTGAATACAAAATACAGACAGAAGTGCTGAGCAGCAGGAAAATCTTTAAGAAAAATTAATATATTTAAACAGTTACCTTACAACAGAGTAGTTTAATACTTCTGTAAGCAAATAATTCTCAGCAGATAGAAGGATGATGGTGGTTTTGCACATTTTAGTTTTCGCTTCTCAAAACCAACCTTTTTTTCTGCTAATAGACAGAAGCTATTAGACAGTTTATTTTATTTCCTTGAATCTCTTAATTTAATTAGAGGTCAGTAGGATTTGTATACTAATTCTTCCAACTTTTAACCATCCTGACATGACAGAAATGTGTCGCTGTAGTTGTTAACTCCATCTGACTGCCTTTTATTTATTTTAACAGTTTATTATTTATTTTACAATTAGCACATAGATTATCTATCTATCTATCTGTCTATCTTTTCTGTGTTCGACTCCCGTCTTTTTCCATTTGTGTATTCCCAGAACACCAGAAAAATGCAGATTATAGCTACTTAAATATTTGGGGAGGATGGGGAATGGAGAAGATAAAACATATCTGCAGACTGTGAAGACAACAGTTTATACAGAATAGTATAAAATTGGAAATGCCTATTAATGAGGTAAATCCATTTTAGTAAGTGCATTTTAAGGTGAACTTACAATAATAAAAATGCTAACATGTGCGCAAATGATCTCAGAATATCTGCTTGTTCTTAAATTCAAAGTACCTTTTCCTGATGTTGATTCATAAAATTAAGAAAGACTATTATATGAAGTAATTCTTGAGATTAAAAACATATTTTAGATGTTCCTAGTTCTGCTGCCAAGGCTCAGCTATTAATAATTTGGCTATCACTTACAAGCAGCTTGTAGTAAGTCTGTTTTTTTCAAAAAATGACAACACTTGGCAGAGAAATTGGCCCTTATTTTCTTTGTAAAAAGTTTAGCAGTCAACAACCTGTTCTAGAAAATTTTGAGAGAGTCTCATTCTCATGTGAGTTCTTGTGTCAGAACTCCAGTGTGAGGGTGTTCTGACAAGGGCAAAGCAGAGGTGAATGGGAACAAAACGACCTCCCTTCTTCATTCATCCAAAACATCTTTATTATAGAAAATACAGCGAGATGATTAGGAAGATAAAAGTTTATTAATGCAACAAAGATTGTTTCTTTAAGGTCCCTTGAACATATGAGTTGATTATTTTACACTACTTTGAGCAGGGGTTTTGGACTAGATGACCTCCAGTCTGAGGTCTTTTCCAACCTCCACCGTTTTGTGATTCTGATATTTCACACAGTGAGTACACTCTCAGAAATCCTCTTTGAGATATCCATATATTGATGAGGCATTCCGATTAAGATATTAATAAGGCACCCAATACTTGCAAATATTACAAATCTTTCAGTGACAATTTCTGTTCAAAAAGAAATATTGCAGCCTGCTTTTAATATCTTTACAATATCTGTTTGTGAAATGTTTTTTTTAAATCTGTCCAATGTTGCACATGCTCATTTTTTAGCATGATTTGCTATATACTCAGAATTTTTTTTTTTGCTTTTCCTTGCACTGCATTTTCTGTTCTCTGGTGTATATGATGGTTTGGTTTGTTTCTGCTTGGTTTGAAGTAGGTATTAAAGCCTCCTTTCTCACCTTTCCCTTTAAAAAAGTAGGAGGAGGGAGCAGAAAAGATAAGCATGCATCAAGGGATACACATTCACTGTAACTTCTTTTGCCTTCCACATTGCTTCCTAGCACAAGGTTTTACCCAGGAAAATGACTATGGCATGGCTCCAGGATTCTTCCACACCACATTTTTTTCCAATTTCTTGCTTATTAATTTCTGATAGCTTGAATCAACTTTGTAGTTTAAAGCTAGTTGCACTCCCAAAACTGAAACACAAAATAATGTATCTGGCTTCATATAATTTTTATTATCTGTTTCTTTACTTGTTTTTCTGTTGCTCTTATAAGTGAAATATATTCTTTTCAAATTTATCAGAAGTGAGTCTGGCCGAACAATGCTTAACTTGTAGCATATTGATGAGTGTTTTTGAAATACACATGAAGAATAAATATATACATATGGAATTGCTTTGGGACCCCACAAACACTTAATAAATTCCGTTCTATCAAAGTAAGTAGGAAAGTAATGTCAGAGGAGAAAGCTTCAAGTGCTGCAAGAATTTGAAGCTTTGCATTTATACTTGAAGCAGCTAATTTCAGTGGAAATGTATGATGTTGTCATGCTCTCCTCCGCTCTTGCTTATGCAAAGTGAATTTGGGAGTGATTTGCTTTCCTTTCTCATTCTCTTTCTCTCTGTCACTGAGTATGCTTGAAAATGATACATACTCGTAACACAGAAAGTATCCTCAAGTTTCCTTTTTCTGGAGTGCTTTTTTCATTTCTTTCAAGCCTTCATTGTGGCAGTTGTTACATTTGCAATTTGTAATTAGTCCATAAGCATGGTATTTCCCAAACTGCTAAAAAAAAAAAAAAAAAAAAAAAAAAGTTATAGTAATTAACTGTTTCTTTTTTTTGTGATTTGGAAAATAGTATCATTATTTACTTTTGGCACTGAGCTGGTACTTTCAGTGTTTCTTCACAGGGTTATATATCATTAATCAATCATGAGAAGAGCCTGTGACAGCTTTTGAAGTCCAAGTGAAATGCATGTGTAATAGTAAAAACTATGCCATCTGAGATAGATAGTAGTACAACACAATACATGAGAAAATTTCCATATGTGCCACCAACAAGTGCTACAGGTAAATTAAACTTCTGAGGGAGGCAATAATTTCTGGATCCCCTGTGGGAGAAGTTACATGGAAGAAAACAACAAATATTGTGACTACACATAACTGAGATATAACTGAGTAAGAAAGAAAATGTTAGAGCAGTCTTTATGCTTTTGACATGTATTCTGACCCTTTGAACACGATACAGAGTGACTAGTTTTCCTAAATGTCCAGTACCTGTGGGTACAGTGGGAATGTGATATCCAGAGACTTTGAAAATCCATCTAGGTGTCTGTCTGCATAGTTTAGTAATTAAAACATACACCTTTAAAATGCTTGTTTCACATCCCTCACCTTTGTTAATACATGGAAGTTACTAATATAATCACTATGAATATAAAACATCCATAAAATCATGCTTAAATTATTGTATATCTGTTTTTATTTGAAGTATAAGAAAAAGTGTGGAGGCGAGTAGTCTTTTTGGTTTTGCTGCCTGCATTGCTTTCTGAGTTTATTTTACGTTGTCTTGGAATGTAATGTAGCATGTATTAATACATTAGTAGTAACATAGAGCCTGTTTGATTACTGAGAATTTAAGATTGTTAAACAGAGATGCCAGTCTTTTGGGCAGACCTCTCCTAGCCAGTGCACTACCTAGCAGAGATGTGGCTGCTACTGCTGGATAATGACTTTTGTTTACCTTCTTTCTCTGCTTAAAGGAGCCAGAGCCATATAATGTAATAGCTATTTCCCACAGCTGTTTGTGGGATGAAAAATTGTTCCTTGCTATCAAAAATGAACATGGAAGCCATAAGGATGAAATACTTCCAAAGAACAATCTTCCAATCAATATAAGAAAGAGGATTTTCTCATGATAACAAACTTTTCCTATTCTCTCTATAATTTTTTTTTTGCATCAATAGAAGCTACAGTATTTCTTATTAAATCTTTTTATTTCTCTATTTCCCAGTAAAAATGACTTCAGTTTTTATGAGATTGCTACAGCTCTATATATTTAGGTTCTAAATAGGTTTGGTTTTATTATCTCGTGGCTGAAGTGACAACTATTTTTCCCATTTCTCCAGCATGGCAGGTTATGCACTTTGAACATGCAAACAAAGTCAGCCATATAGAGTATTTATACGAAAATGAGTTGTGCTGACACTTTCTACACAGAATCTACATTGCAGACTTCTTATCCATTGGGAAAGAGCCTAATTTGCTGGAAAATTGTGTTTTCAGCCAAAGAAAGCTTTCCAGGCAAGTCATTTGCTTTCCAGGGATTTATATTCCTGCTCTTAGATTTCCACAGTGATTGTGGTACTAAGTGAGATTTACAAATGCATAGGAATTAAACAAATGGGATCCATATCAAGTCATGAGATTTGAGAACTGGCATGACACTTAGGCTCCTAAGTACCTATACCATTTTTGAAAACTGGATTAAGGCTCCTAAATCACTAATGATATGTTATAGTGAAGTATTGTGCAGTGACACATGCTCACATGCTAGCAGCAGCGCAGATTTGTTATCAGGGCACCCTTTCCTTGCTCACCAGCACAAACTGCTGAACTTCTGAAATAGAGTATTTTAGTTCAGACACAATGGTGTCCTACTGTGTTCTATGGGGCTCATACAGCTCTGTATGACACTGAATAGTGCCTTGTAGACAAACTCCAAGATAGTCTGGGAAATTCTAACATAGCTAGTCTCTAAGTTGAAATTTAAGTTTGTAGTATTTCTGATCTTTTAACCTTGACCTTTAGTCAAACCAAAATATTAAGTACTTGTACCACAATAACCAAGAAGCAGAAATCAAGGCAGACGAAGAGTAATGTTAAGGAGACCTTACTCTAAATATTATATTCAAAATGAACACTTCTGTTTTAACCTCAGAAACCCCCAAAAATATGTAGTGGGATTTTTTTTAGATAATTCTGTCCAAAAAGTAGACATTTCTACTGAAAATTTCAGAATTAGAAAATTCCTGAATAGCCCTTACTTTCTGTGTAAACAATCTGTACAAAGTCCTCCTAATGTTCAGGAAAAATAACAGGTTTGGGGAAAACTAAGGGTAAGTCTTCCAATTCCACTTCCTCTGGCCTAAGATATTTGATTATGGAGAGGACTGAGTAGTGTCAATCAAGAAGCTTATTGTGAATTTATGATGGTAGAGATTTTGCAAAGAAATAGGATCCCATAGATTTCTGGCCAAAAAAAACTGATATGCTGTTGCTTTAGTATGCATTAATTTCCTTAATTCATAAAATGAATGTTGTCCAACCACTCTTTTCTGTTTCCAAAGGAAAGCAAGATAAGGTTTCTTTTTAAAAAAAGTCAGCTAAAGGATAGAAGTCTTTCATCATTTCCCGATTACAGTATCTGAAAAAGAAGCAATCAAATGTGATTTACATTGTTTGCCAGCAATGGTACTTTTTGTCAAATTGTTTGTAATTAAAAGGGGGGCGGGGTGTTTTTTTGTTTTGTTTGGTTTTTAAATATGTAATGGGAGTATTATTTTCAATAAGATTTTCTGTTTTTGGAGCTGTTTTACAGACATTTTGGTATATAAGTACGTACAGATTTTTACAACTAGGATTTGTTTTTTTTTATGCACCAAGCATTAAATTGCGGTTGCATAACCGCCAGCTCCAGTAGCATTTCTGCAGACCAAATGTTTATGATGTCTAATCTCCATTTATCACCAAGTAACTATATGATATGTGCTAATATAACATCTGCCATACTGGGTTTGTACAGCGAGCTTTGCTTAAAGCTTAGTACATCAAATGGAAAATAAGTGCCAGATATTATTGTTCTCAGTCATGTTGCCCTCTCTCCCCTTACAGGGACTGTGTAACTTTTCTGATTTTAATGCCCTTTGGTAGACCTTGATTTCCTACCATGTTACAAAACAGAAAAGCTATGGAAACTAAAACTTCAGGGCTTAGACTTCAGACAAGATTTGTATAAAGATAATGCAAACCTGAAGTCCCCTCTGCCTGGATGTCTGTTGTTGTAATGGGACGGTCTGTACACACAGTATAGAACCAGGCAGAACATCTGTATGATAAACTGTAGAGTAGTGCAGTGCAATTTGCACAGCATGTCCCCCAACTCCAGCCCCCTCCTGTCTGCTGCATAGACACTACCTACCCAGGACACCCTGGAAGTTCTCCAGACTGTCTAAAACTGATTATAAATGCTAAACCAGTTGCTAAAACTGAAAAGCAGGTGGAGACCTGCTGGAGATTATTTGGTCCAATCCACTGCTCAGAGCAGGGTCAGTGGGACAGGTTGTTGACAGTCGTGTCCAACTGGGTTTTGGATATCTCCAAGGATAGAGACTCCACAGCTTCTCTGGGCAATATGTTCCTGTGTGTGACTACCTTCATAGTGAAGAGGTTGTTTCTTAAGTGGAATTTCCTGTGTTTCAGTTTGCACCCACTGCCTCTTGTCCTGCCAATGGGCACCACTGAGAAGAGTCTGTCTCTCTTGCCTTCACTTCCACCGAGTTTTTTTTACAAGTGGACCAGATCCTCCTGAGCCATCTCTTCTCCAGGCTGAGCCATCCCAGTTCTCTCAGATTCTCCTTGTATGAAATGCTCCATCGTGTTAATCATCATGATGGCCCTTATCCTTGTATGTGTACATCTCTCTTGTATTGGAGAGTCCAGCACTGGACCCAGCACTCCAGATATGTCACATCACAACTGAATAAAGGGGAAGGATCACCTCCTTCAACCTGCTGGCCATGCTCTCCCTAATGCATCCCAGGGTGCTGTTGGTCTTCCTTGCTGCAAAAGCAATTTGCTGGCTCATGTCTAACTTGTTCTATGATCTCAAGGTACTTCTCTGCCAACCTGATTTTGAGCTGGTCAGGTCCCAGCCTGTACTGGAGCCTGGGGTCATTCCTTCCCAGAAACAGGACTTGGCATTTCCCCTTGTTGAATTTCATGAAGTGCCTGTCAGACCATTTCTCCAGCCTGTCAAGGTACCTCTGCATGGAAGAACCCATCTGGTTCAACTACCCTTCTCAGTTTTGTGTTTCATTATCCAGGTTGATACTGAAAATGTTTGCTGCTGGTGGCAGACCTCCAGCTGGGCTTTGTGCTGCTGATTGCAACCCTCTGTCCACGTACTTAGTCCATACTTCCTTGGTTTGTCAGTGAGGATGTTATGCAAGACAGTGTCAAAAACTTTGCAAGTAAACAGCATCAACTGCTCTCCTCTGGTCCACTCAGACAGTTATCTCATCATTGAAGGCTATAATGTTGGTTAAGCATAATTTCCCCTTTGTAAATCCATGTTGACTACTCCCAGTCATCATCTTGTTTTTCATGTGTTTGACAATGGTTTCCAGGACTGTTTGTTCCATCACCTTCCTAGGGGTCAAGGTGAGGTTGGCCAGCCTATGTTCCCAAGATCCTCCTTCTTGCCTCTCTTGAAGATGGGAGTGACTTTTGGTCTCTTACAGTCCAAAATCTCCCAGCTTAAAAGCAAAAAAACCCTACTTAAATGGAAGAGATCAAAAATACCTGCCTGACAGGACAGAAAAGTTAATGTGCACCCAAAGAGAAGTACAAAAGGCAAAACAAAAGCCCTCACAGTGCTAAATCACTGAAGTGACTTGGAGAAAGAGGTGTACAAGTCTATGACAGAATCAGAACAGAGAGAATGAGAGCACGTCGCCTTTTAAATCAAATGATTTTGAAATAGAGCAACAGAATTGAAATGACTGCAAATCCTGAAAGAGGAAACTCTATGCAATATGTAAAAACTTTAATTGCAAGGCCTTTAAATGTCAGCTCTTTCAAAGGGTTGAAGTGGTCAGGGTGCATAGGGCCCTATTTCCTTCACAAGGCCTCCTCAGAGGCTGCGAAATCTTATTCTGAAATGTCAGCAAAAGCAAAAAGCATAGAGTATCTAGAATTTGTGTTCAAATGTAATGAGCTATAGTGCTTCTAAGAACTATCTGCCCTAACTCTCAAAAAAAGAAAGAAAAAAAGTAAGGTGGAAAGAGATTCACACATGTTACCATTCAGTTCCTAAAATCAATGTCCTACAATAAATGACTTTAAATGAGAGAAAATACACTCCAGCTACTTGGATTTGAAATCTAAATCTGAGACACAGGGTATACAAAATAATAGGCCAAAAATGGAATCGAATGATAAATTTCAGGGGAAGGTCTTATTGATTGTGAAATGATTGAGGAAAAGAAATAACAGTGAATAATAAAATTCAACTGGCACACATGAAAGTGAAGTTGAACACAAAAATGTGGATAGTTAATAGGACAATATAAATGAGATTTTCTGGGAGTCATCCAGTAAGAATAGAGTAACTGTTAAGAAAATGTGTGTTTGGTCTAGTCATAGAGAACATAACCCTATGATGCATTCCTCCCCTCCCTTATATTTTCTGTATTTTAACCTAGAAATAAAAGGAAAGAGAATAGAGAAAGGGGGATGATGTGAAAAGAGAATCTACGATGATATGCAGAGTAATTTTAATATAACGTGTTGCAGAATGCTTGCTTGATGTGAAATGTGTGAGTCTGGCTTTTCTTATTTGCTTGCCTAAACCTCATGATTTATATAACTCTCTCTTTTGCTTCATGAATATGTATTCTATTCAGGTAGCCCAGTTGTTAAGAATACTACATGTGTTTCTGTTTGTTTCACAAGCTTTATACAAGATTTATACAACACACCACTTCACTGCAGGCTCTTCTAAACAAAAGCGTAACCTAACATATAAATAGAGGAGCAAAAAATACTCTTATGGGTTCTAACTGCAAATAAATATGTGTACAGGTAGTTACAGTAAGGGTCATGATCCATAGATCCCTTCAAAAAACATTAGTGTGGCCTACAGATTTAAAAAGTGCTAGGAAACAACCTTCCAAAACTTTTCATTGGTCTTAGAACAGAACAATATCAGAAACTGCAGCATACACAGTTTAACTGAGGTGAACTGGATTTGCTTAATCCTGTCCTCACACAGCGGGAAAAACTAGTATGCTTTAGGGAAAGGTCCATGTAGGTAAAATTGTAGAACAAGCTGAACTCAAACCAGGAGCACTGTGCATAAGTACCAACTGTAGTGATCTTCTCTGCCTTCAGCTATTTTTTTCTGCTAGTTGTTGTCACTACAAGGGCAGAAAGAAGAGTTAAAGATGGAACAAAATGTCAGATACCATTGACATGTATTATAATAATGCCCTGTCACATGTGACAAGCAGCAGGTGTGGGCGTCCTACTCAAGCAGTATAAAAATGGTTATGCAAAACATCAACTTACGGCACTCTGGCAGGAGGAGAGATGGCTGTTTTGGCCTAGAGGACTCATGAGCCAGTAATATAAACATTGCAAAACAGATAAAATTCCTGCT
>NW_010124504.1:10026-15435 GCF_000699245.1 Pterocles gutturalis
CTGGTGAGCTTCATCACTAAGCTGAAACATCAGAGAATCTCCTGGTGGAAAGGCTTTCTAGATGCAAGTTTTCATTCTTTTTCTAACAAAAGCATGTATTTTAATGACACACACAGATAATACATCATATGGTTGTTTGTAGCAACAACAGCAGCAACCATCTTTTTCAACATTTCTCAGGTTTTTTTCAGATGGTGTCATGTCTCTTAGGTGGAAGTGGAGGGACAAATTTAACAGACCATGCAGACAAACCGGGCTTCAGCATTACATCCTTTTCATAGACCTACGCAGAAAATCTCATTTTCACTGCACTGCTTTAGGGATTAGTTTTGTACAGAAACAATGGTGTAATGCAGAGGAACTTTATGCAAGAAAGAAAAAAAAATATTTTGGATATTTTTGATCCTTTAATATTTTTATTTGTCTTTTTGTATTTTGAGTCTCTCTTTTTTTGTGAGGGAGGGGGAGTCCTGTCCCTATAGTAAAAGGTCTTTTAGGATCAAAGCTTTGCTTTATTCCTTCCTTTCATCTTTGTAAGATCAAAATATAAATTCTAAATCTGCCAAGCAAAGAGACTGATACTGTCAAGATGTTAGGCTGATATTTCACTCAATAGTTTTAACTACATATACACTTTGTCACTTTTTTATTTCAAGACAGCATTAGCACCTGTGGTGACAGCATTTTGATTATTTGTATTCTTTCCTTGGAGACCACTGTGAACTGTCACTGTGTGTTTAAGAAAACTAATAGGAAAAAAATGAGCAATATACACATCTTCTCTGAAGTCATAAGGGTAGTACAAATGTCACATCAGATTCAATTAGCGATTAGCAGATAATGAAAACATCAACATCTGGCTGCATTTGCTTTTCTCCTCCAGTATACAACCTGTTGTTAATCACAGGGGACTCAGAAGCTTAAAGCATCTTAAAAGGCTTCTTGGAAATATTATTCCTGTCTTAGAAGATTTCATTTCAGCAATGCCTCTTTTTTTTCTCAGTGTACATCACTTAAACTTTTGCATAATAACGGCCTCTTTATTAGTTACCATTTTATCTTCTTCTGCACTTTCTTGCAGGAAGTGCTAATATTCTATTTACTGCACTACATAGTACTTTTAGGAAAATTTTCTTATGTAAGAAAAATTGTGAATTGTAACTTTAGTTTAGGAAAAACATCAGAAGAAAGGATTAGGTAGGAGAAATAAAGACCATTTTCATCTGTATGCCCAAAGCAGTAGGTTTGGAGGTTTTTTTAAAAAATAGGCGATAAGAAGACAATGAGAGAGAAGTAAACTTAAAGAAGAGGCGTAATTTTTATCTCTCAAAGCAAGATTTCTGGGAATATTTCAGAAGATAAAAGCCAATCTTCAATCAGTCATAGTGATAATTAAGTCACATTAAGCAGCTCATTTACAGTAATATGCCTATGGCTTCACACGTGTATCTTAGTAGCCTTATATGTGTCTGCCCTCAGTTTGAACTCCTTGATTCAGGGTATAACCAAGCTTGTTCACACAATATGTTCTGAATATTCTTACAGGGCTGCTGTGCAATTCATAGCATACATGATTTTAAATTATGCTGTCGTGGTTGAAAACTAATCAGATTGTAACTGAGAAATGAGCTTTAAGGTTGTTAGAAGTCTCAAGCAGGTATAAAGGATTTCCTTTTTATGAAAGACCTTGCCATATATTTATTATTTAAAAGGCAATGATTTCTCTAGTGATATCTCTGAATACTTAGGGCTATACCTACGTTAGGAAAAATAACAAAAAAACTGAGCATCCTTGCATTGCATTACTTAAGTTATTGCTCTGCTCACAATTCCTCTGACGAACCTCAGATATCTCAATATTAATATTCATCTGGATGGTGACTGCGTATATTAATGTTTCAAGACTGCATGGTCAGGCTGCACATAATTAATTTTATTGCAAAATACTATAGACTACTACTATTACCACTGCATTATTTCTTTTACAGACTGCAGTTATCAACTGAAATGTTATGGTTTTTTCTTGTATTCTTATAACTACCTGTGATTGCTAAATATTGCCATCTACAGCAGCTTTTCGTAAACGATGACTTTGCAATGACAGTGCTTTATTTCAAGAGCCCTCTCATGAAGTAGATATTTTAACATAGCAATCTAAAAAACAAATCTATTGTTTTAATCTAATTTCAGATCTTCTCCACAGCTGCTGGTATATCATGCTCAAGATTATCGTGCTTGACAATGCTTGGTTAAATGTTGAGATGTAGTAGCTACAGGGGTAAGCACACCACATGCACTTCAGAGCCAGGTACTGGCCAACTCTGAGGGTACAAGGAGCAGGCAGCAGCACCAATGACTGTGCTGAAGGTTTGGCTTTGTAGTCAAGGAGACACAGTATCTGTCCTCTGGCAAAGGTGCTTTGTCCCGGAGGTCATTGCCTGTGCCAAAAATAGCCAACTGAGGAGAGGACAAAAAGAAACCCAGGCTCAGAAAATCAGCAGAAAAGTAAATTGTAATGAGGAATTCCCTAAGTTTCTAGAGGCAAGCTAAGAGATGGGGGATCTTCCTGAACTGCAGGGTGAATTCAAAGAAACAGCGTGAACTTCAAGAAAAGAACTCCATCTGCCTGGTTTCCTTTGACTTCAAAGTGCAGGAATATTTTGCCTTGGCATAGTAATGAATTCTTTCCTCTATTTAATCCTGTCACACTGTGATATAGTTGCAAAATCTTGCAGGGATGTGTCAGTCATTTTTTTAAAAAATGGTCAAAGTTCATAAATATAAGAGGTTTAATCTCATTGTATTATCTCAAATCTCAGAAAGATCAGAAGGGTTTTTATCCTCAGAAAGTAAGTTGTACTTCAATAAAAAAGTTGAACGAGAAACGTTCTAAAACAGACAACTCAGACTGGACATGTAAGGCAGCCATTTATGTGATGTTTTGTCCTTGAAGGAAGTGTCCAGTTGGCTTTTTGAGTTGCAGACAACTCCACACAGTCCTGTCTGCCTCTAAGAAACTAAAGCTATTTGTAATCATTACAGTTTTCAAGAAATAGTTGGAGAGCACATATAAACAAAGATCTTTGGAATTATTATTTTTCTATTATAAAGCTTGTGGGTTTTGAGACAGTTCCATTTTCTGATATGCATATTAGTGACATTTTGATGTACAATTTGGATTAAGATTTTCTTCATTAGCTGTGTTAAATTCTAAAAGGTGGTTGGTCTCTTCAAATAACAGAATTTTGCACAGAGCAAATGTATGTATCATGTGACCATAAACATCTAAAGATAAAGTGACAGCTTAGAAAGAGGAGTATGGAAGTAGGTGGTTGATGTAAAAGCATTATCTTCTGGATGGTTTCCAGTTGGGTGACGGATTGTGGTGGCTCTCAGTTTCATTACCACAAGACAAAATGTTCAATATGTTTTAAATATATAACCAATCTGATAGACATGGAATGTGAATTTAGGCACTTTCCCTTTAAGCAAGATCAATATGTCTGCATCTGAACAGTATCTCTGAAGTTAAATATGAATTTTTAATACAGCTTCAGAAGTGGTTTCTTCACTTTTTTTTAAACTTTATTTTCTTTCTAATGAAAAGTTTAACACTTTTGTTTTCAAACCATTCATCAGTGATAGTTCAGAAATCAAACATAAGATGGGCTGTAAACTTGGTTTAGGATCCTACAGCTTTTTTTTTTTTTAAAGACTCTGACCTGTCACATCCCCTTTTTGTGAGAGGTATGTACCAGGTTTGATTAACTTTGGGGTAAGGTTCTTGACTCTTAAGTGGGAAAGAAGAAAGAAAAAAAAAGACCTAAAAAAGACCAAAAAAAAAAAAAAAAGACAAAAAAAAAGGGGAAAAAAAAAGAGAGAAAGAGAAAGGAAAAGGCTGGGAGGAGGTGGAGTTGGGGGGGGAGATGAAGGGAGAAGCGCACTCGTGCATCAGTAGATAATAATATCCAGGAACTAAGATTCTTGCCAAGAGACTTGAGAATTCCCTCATGCAAGAACAGGAATGTGAACACTCTGTTCCTCTTGTATGACAACCGTGTTGATAACTACTACCTGGTGGGAAGACGATCCTCTGTTAATTTTTTAAAAACACATTCAAAATAATTCTGGTTCTTTACATACAGTACAGAACAGGAATTGCTTTGAAACCATGGATATTTTTGTAGGACGTGAAAATTATTGCCTTCCTACATCTACTCATAAAAAAGAAAAAAGTTGTTTAGGAGACCAGCTGTAGTTGTGAGTTTTGCAATTTTTATTTGATCCTTGCTGTTTAATAAAAGTTTCCAAAGAAAGGATTTAATTCTGGTTTTGCTGTTCAATTTTGTAAATAACTGTGCCTGAATTTATCAATCTGAAAATTGTATTAATTCTGAATAGCCTGTTGCATGATGGGTTGAGCAGTTAAGAAGCCACGCCTCATGGTTTGAAGCATGTGAAACAGCTTATAGGAGATGCATAGGTCTACTTCAGAGTTTCTAAACTAAACAAGGATTGCAGAAACTCTGTGCTGTACGTTAATGTTGCTATTTGTGGAGAGTGTAAACTTGAAAGTGAAAGAGACAGCTAGAGAAATTCTCACCTCTGCCTCAGTCCACATGGATTAATTGCCAGGAAAACATTCATACATTTGCAGGCTAATAAGTAGATAAAATAACAGACACTAAAGGTGTTGATTGACTGAGGGTGCATTTCAAATCACCTCTGAAAATCAGATATTTTAAGTATACCAAGTTATTAAAATTCTTCTCCCTGCCTGTATTGCTTCCATTCACAGAAAAAAATCCCTACAGCCTGAAACTCTGGAATGCAAAATACCCAAGGATGCTTTTGCTTTTCCAGATGGTTGAGGGAGTTGGCCCTGGCAGATGTGATTGCTTGTAGTATAGACATACCCACAACAGTAGGCATCATCAGGAAATGCAACACTGAAATACTGATATTTGCCCCAATTTAGAGTTTAGAATTGCACTTTTTAAGCGTTAATTCTTCCTGGCCACAAATATTGTTAACTGTCACTTCAAAACAAGTATACAACACAGCTAACCTCTGGTGTATCTTTTTTTTTTTGATGTTGATTAGAATTTTTATGTACTCCTGGATGATGGGACAGAGTGCACTCTCAGCAAAATAGGAGGAATGGATGACAAAGTGGAGGACAGGGCTGCTGTTTAGGGAGACCGCAATAAGTTGACGTAAGTCATGCAGTCCAACAACAGCAAATGCAACGTCTTGCACTTGGAGTGGAGTAACCCCATGCAGCACTGCAGAACCAGGGACTGACTGAGTAGGAAAAAGCTTTGTAGGAGAGGTCCTGGCGGCCCAGGTGGACAGTAAGTTGAGTGTGAGTTGGCAAAGGCCAACTGCACAGCTCATGGCAAACATTTA
>NW_010124505.1:0-1433 GCF_000699245.1 Pterocles gutturalis
TGCTGCCTGCAGTCATGGCCATGGTGTCATCTGCAGTGATGGCCCTGGTGCTGCCTGCAGGGATCGCTGTAATGTCACCTGCAGTGAAGGCTGCGGTGTCTCCTGCAGTGATGGCTGTGGTGTCACCTGCAGTAATAGTCGTGGTGTCACCTGCAGTAACAGCCGGGGTGTGACCTGCCGTGTTGGCTGACCTGCAGTGATTTTCTCGGTGATTCCTGCGGTGATGCCTGTGGTGTCACTTGCAGTGATGGCCCTGGTGTCACCTGCAGTGATGGCCACGGTGCTGCCTGCAGCAATGGCCGTGGTGTCACCTGCAGTGATGGCCATAGTGTCGCCTGCAGTGATGGTCTCGGTGTCACCTGCAGTGATGGCCTTGGTGATGCCTGCAGTGATGCCCATGGTGTCACCTGCAGTGATGGCCCTGGTGTCACCTGCAGCGATCCTGCAGTGATGGTCATGGTGCCGCCTGCAGTGATGGCTGTGGTGTCACCTCCAGTGATGGCCTTGTTAATGCCTGTAGTGATGGCTGTGGTGTCACCTGCAGTGATGGCTGTGGTGTCACCTGCAGTGATACCCGTGGTGTCACCTGCAGTGATGGTCTCAGTGCTGCCTGAAGCGATGGCCCTGGTGTCACCTGCTATGATGGCACTGGTGTCACCTGCAGTGATGGCCGTGGTGCCGCCTGAAGTGATGGCCCTGGCGTCACCTGCAGTGATGGCCGTGGTGTCACCTGCAGTGATGGTCTCAGTGCTGCCTGCAGTCATGGCCATGGTGTCACCTGCAGTGATGGCCATGGTGTCACCTGCAGTGATGGCCCTGGTGTCACCTGCAGTGATGCCCTTGTTGATGCCTACAGTGATATCCGTGGTGTCATCTGAGGTGATGTCCATGCTGTCATCTGCAGTGATGCCCCTGGTTCCGCCTGCAGTGATGGTCCTGATGTCACCTGCAGTGATGGGCTTGGTGAAGCCTGTAGTGATAGTCGTGGCGTCACCTGAGGTGATGGCCAAGGTGTCACCTGCAGTGATGGCCATGTTGTCACCTGCAGTATTGGTCTTGCTGCTGCTTGCAGTGATGGCCGCGGTGTCGCCTGTAGTGATCGCTGTGTTCTCCCCCCAGTCCGGTGTCCCTGGAGGTGTCCAGAAGCCAGGAGGTGACATGCCTGCTGCCTGTCCCATGTCATGGTTGCTGACGGACACGGGAGCAGCGGCGCCTGTTGCCATCTCAGGGAGGGTCCGTCTGGCTGCTGGCTCCCCAGTTGCACCAGTGCCCAGCAGGGGTGAGGGGGTTGTTGGCAGCCCCTCCGCTGGGCTGTGCAGGCTGGGATGAGGTGAACCAGGCACAGTGACAGCAGGGCTGGGACCGGGGACACCCCAGGACCCTGCCGTTGTCTCCACCGAGGGGGTGTGTGCTTCTGGGGACAGGACAGGCTG
>NW_010124505.1:1513-1933 GCF_000699245.1 Pterocles gutturalis
GGGACGGGGCACCCCCCAGAACCCTGACGTTGTCTCCACCGAGGGGGTGTGTGCTTCTGGGGACAGGACAGGCTGCCCGCCTCCATCTGCCTTGTCATGCGTCACAGCGAGGGACAGCGCACTGCTGGTGCTGGTGGCCTTCACAATGGCAGGTGGCATGGCTGGGGTGGCCCCGGTCCCCAGGAAGGTGTCCCCACTGGGTGAGGTGGCTGGCGGCATGGTGCTGCTGGGGAACACGCTGGTGGCTGGGGTGGTGGCCAGACTCATGCTAGCGGTGTTGGGGACAGGCACGTGAGTGCTGCTGGTGCCAGCTCGGGATGCTGCACGCTCGGCGCTGCTCTCAAGGGTGGCAGTGGTGTCCGTCCCGGTGGTGGCACCCCCGGCACCTGGCTGGGATGTGGCTGCGGTCTCCCAAGCGGG
>NW_010124505.1:2010-2363 GCF_000699245.1 Pterocles gutturalis
TCCTGGGTGCCATTGGTGGCCTCAAGGGATGGCCTTGGGGTGACACGGGGGCTGCGTGGAGCAGAGGTACTGCTGGGGACAGCAGAGGGGGGTGTTGTGACCCTGTCGAGACTGGTGTCACCTGCTCCCACTGCTGGACCAGTGACAGTGATGCTGGGAGTGATGGGGGATGCCACCACCACTGGATAGGTGTTCCTGGGGACAGGAGGGGACACGCTGACATCTGGCTCAGCAGTGCTGTGAGCGAGGCGAGGGGGAGGTGCTATAACCAGCTCCGGAGCTGGGGGTGACACCGTGTCCACCATGGCCACTGCCATAGGGCTTCTGCTGCCCTGCGTCGAGCTTGCCAAGGG
>NW_010124505.1:2439-2753 GCF_000699245.1 Pterocles gutturalis
TTGCCCTTTGGGGGGAGAACCCGTGTCCAAGTCCATGTCCACATCCACTCCCATATCCGCGGGGGGCTCAGCAGCGTGAGAGCTGTGATCTGATGCAGCCGCGTTTGGCCGAGCAGTGATGCTGGCTGGGGTGAGGGGTGACGCTGGCAGGGCTGTCACCAGGGCAGTGTCACTGCTGTGAGGGGTACCTGTCGCAGCACCCACCCGTGTGTTCTCAGCTGGGGCTGAGCCCGGAGCTGCCTGCGTGGTGCTGCCATCTCCTGCCGGCTGGGACCTGCCCCCACCTCCCTCTGCAGATGTGTTTTCGGGGGACA
>NW_010124506.1:0-1097 GCF_000699245.1 Pterocles gutturalis
CTCGGTGACCGTGCGCTCTGCCCTCGCCTCCAGCCCCGCAAGAAAGGGAGCAGCCGAGAGCAGGTGAGGGCCTAGGACCTCCCTCCCTCCCCCCCCTTTTCACCACCCGGACCCTGGAACGGGGCTGGCCCTGGGTACTTGAAACTAGCGTGCAAGGACAGCGGCCGCACCAGCCGACACCTGGCTGCCCCCGGAGGTGCCTCTCGCTGCACCGGGAAAACGCCCAGGGGCGAATGCATGGCCAAAAGGAGCTGCGGACGGGGAAGGTTCCAGCTCGCGCTCGGAACCCCCGCGGCTCGGCCGTACCCCCGGGCTCCGCCACCCGCCCATATCCCACCCCGGTGCCGGCAAAACCGGTGCGATGTCGGGCCCCTCAGCACAAGGCGGGAGAACCGCTCCGGCGGGAAGGGCGCAGCATGGGGACGTGCAAACTAATCAGCTTCGAAACGGGGGAGGGAAGGGGAAACTTCTTTTATACAGGATGTGGGAAGGGACCTAACAAAGTCCTGCTTGAGAGAAACGTTATACAAGATGCTTGAAAAGAAGTAATTAAAAAAACCTAATTAAAAATATATAAATCCCCCAACAGAAACAAAGAAATATGTGGAAGGAAACGTTTCTGCATAGAGACACTGTGTGTGGCATAAAAGCGATTGAATACATAAGGGCTTCATTAAATTCCCAATAGATAACATTTGGCTAAATCTATCCCTAGATTAAAACTCTGTATAATAGCACCATAAACTAAGAAGTTTCTTTTTGTGTGGTCCTTCTGGAGGAACTGATTGAAACATTAGCCCCCTCGTAGAGCAATCCCCTCCCAATTCAGCTCCAGTAATTCGTCTCTCAGCCCTACGGCGATACGATGAGAAAAGGAGACGGGTTAATGAATCCACACTTCGTGGCTGGGAGGAGAAGGAGGCGACACCATCCTGTTTGTCCCACCAGCTTGTTTAGTAGGGCCCAATCTATTTTGGAGGAATTGTTCGTCGGCGCTCCGTTCCTGCGAGGGCTACACATCCCCTCTGCTCTCCTTGAAAGCCCGGGGGGGGCGGTGGGGACGGACACGGGGTCCATTTGCATGCGAATGGGACGCT
>NW_010124507.1:0-1552 GCF_000699245.1 Pterocles gutturalis
ATCTATGAGCTGGTGACTCCATACCACACCATATGCCAAGGTCCTCAAACTGGTGTCTGGCACTTAATGCTGAAAAGATGGGGCCATGCTCCTGAAATGTACAGAAGCACAAGTTCACACATTTGTAATTATATCATTTTTACTGTAGTGTCAGCCATGAAACAAAAGAACAAAAAATTGAAAGAAACAAAAAAGCTTTATTCTACTGAAGACCCCTTTAAGACAAGTATATTCTTTTATATCAAGTATGTGTTGTAATTTATGCGACTTACACCTTCAATCTATGGCCTTGGGCAAGCAGATGGGCCCAAGACTGCAATCTCTTTCATTAAGAGGAAACTTTCTCTAGGACAGGACCAGTCTAAAACAGATTCAACTCCTCTCAGTGCTGTGGAAGGCAAATAACAGGACAGTAGTTTCAAAAGCAGCATTAAGAAGAAAAAAAATGTTGTGGGGTTGTTTTTTTTTTTAATCCTGACATTCTCTTGTCATTTGTACTTTTAATACCTGTACTGATCTAAGCATCCACTACTGGGTGCTTTTAATGAGTCAGTGTAATGAACAGCTGAGAATGTTTTCAATTGACAGTCAAATGTGGCCATTGAAAGACGTAATTTTTAGGACTAAAAGAAATTATCATCATTCAAGAAGTCTAGTTTAATTGTTTCTTGCTTTAGCAAAGTGATAGCCCACATTTTTACTTTGTTTCCAAATACCAAAATAGTAGGAGTGCTTAAAAATAATTCCCACCCTTGCTTGAGAAGAAAAAAGTCAACCACATGGGAAAAGGATGGATTCAAAAATAATCCGTGTTACGAGTTTTCCTCTGGAAAGATTTTCTATATGTAAATGTACACTTACAGATTTTCTGAACACCCACTGTATATAACATTTTGAACTATTTTTATCAGAATTGGTCAGACTTGAAGGGGAAGTGCAGTTAGAGCAAAGTAGACATCATTCACCCTCCTGCATCAGGCACATGATATCAATGTGTCATGGCACCCTCCGTGAAAGAAGCTATTCTGTTTTATAACAGCTAGGGAATGGGATAGGAGGGAAACTCTGGGATCATTGAATCCAAACCCTTTGAAGAGTTTGGCGACACAGCCTACAACATCTTGCCTAAAGAAATCTAGTTTCATCCCGAAAGTACTTACAGCTTTAGGTTCTAATTTTTCTAATGCAGAGCTGTATGCCTCTCTTATCTAAGAAACTCTTCTAATTGTAGTACTAATTTGAATTATCATATCTTTTTTCTTTCTTTTACTACTCTCCTTCACTATTTTTTTAAGATAAGTGCTGTTAGCTAAAGAACCCAAACCCTTTAGCAGTGGTTTTCTTTCCTTGGCCATACTAGTGGCTCTTATGTGCAGCTATTCCAATTTTAACACATATTTTTCTAACATGGATGATCATAATAATTTTAGGTGATGTCTGGTCAGTGTCTTGTACCCATAAAAAGTATTAGTGCTTCGCTTCCTAGTTAAGAAGGCTTTATTGGTAAGTATTGAATTTCTACACATATTTACATGGACCATTTATATTGCAA
>NW_010124508.1:0-1398 GCF_000699245.1 Pterocles gutturalis
GCTCGTCAGAAGGAAGAAAGGCTCCTTGTCTGGGGGTCGCGGCTCTAATCCTGTTCTGTGTCTGGGAGAGAAAAGAGGCTGACGGAGTGGGGAGGACAGACCCGGTGACGATGCCAATTCCCTTTGCGCCCCGTGTCCCGTCCCAGCCCTCGCCTGGCCACAAAAAGCCGCGTCCCCTCCCAACAAACTAACGAAGCATTTAAATTTAATAGTGGTCCGCAGCCTCACTTTCCGTGTGATTAGCACTTGATGAAAGCCCGTGTGCTGCTTCGCTGGCTGGGAGGCACATTCCTCCACAGGGCCCATGAAATCAGCTCTGGTGACTGGCACAGCACACAGAATGTCCCCTCGCTGTCCCCTCCCTGCTGTCCCCATCTCAGACCTGGCCCCTCAGGTCACCCCAGCTGTCCCCTCCACCCCGATGCACCCACATTGTGCTCCTCCCTCCATCCGCGCTGCGGCAAAGCCAGAGCAGCAGGACAGCCCGCGGGCTGGGGACGTGCTGTCACCCAGGGGGGAAACTGAGGCACGGCGAGGGATGCTGACCCCAGAGCGAGGGGGGTCTCCAGGGCTCGTGGGCTGGGGAGCAGAGGTCGTATCTTCATGAAATGGGAATGCGCCGGGCAGGTGAGTAGGGTCCGAACTGGGGGCACAGCAAGGAGGGGAGTTATGGGGGTTAGATACCCCAGAGTGGAGACACGGGGGGGACAAATACCCCCAACCCCTTCTTAACATGGGTAATAGGAACAGGAGCATCCCTAGACCCAGTTTTGCCCTGGATCCCGGTAAGTCCCTACAGCCCGCATGGGCGAGGGGGGCACCCGTCCCCTCCTTGGGTCCACCCCTCGCTGCTCTTAAGGGGTTAATGGTTTGAAGCTGAAAGAGGGGAGATGGAGATGAGATATTGGGAAGAAATGTTTTCCTGTGCGGGGGGTGAGGCAGTGGCCCAGGGTGCCCAGAGAAGCTGTGGATGCCCCATCCCTGGAGGGGTTCAAGGCCAGGCTGGATGAGGCTTTGGGCAACCTGGGCTAGTGGGAGGTGTCCCTGCCCACGGCAGGGGGTGGCACTGGGTGGGCTCTAAGGTCCCTTCCCACCCGAACCATCCCGTGACTCCATGCTGAAGGCTGCCCCATGCCCAGGCGGGACACCTGACGACTGCTGGCCGGCAGAACCGGGATGAATTTTCTCCGTCTGCTCAGGAGATCAGCATTTTGCCGGCTGCTTCTTCCCCGCAAAGGAGATTTTCTTCTCTCCCCAGGCAGCGTCCATCTGGACCCGCAGGCGCCGTCGGGAAGGATCCCAGCAAGGAGCGGAGATTTTCCAGAGCCCCCCAGTTGGATTCACTCCTCATCCACCCCATCCCGCCCACATCTCCCTGCATCCCTCGCCGCCGAGTCC
>NW_010124509.1:0-28643 GCF_000699245.1 Pterocles gutturalis
CCTCTTCTCCCCCCTCCATTCTCCCCTCTCCCCGCTCCCTTCTCCCTTCTTCCCTTAGCCTCCCCTGCGCTACATCTTCGACTCTAGGAGGCCCAGCGGTGGAACTAGAAATCAAATCTAAGCTCACAGCTCGGGCAGGGGCTGAGGAGAATGAAGAGGGAGAAAGGGTCCAGCCCGTGTTTAGGGCCCTGACAGGAGTGCTGAGGAGCCCCGGGGGGGACATGCGGCTCTCTGCCACCGCCCTTCTCCCAAACAAGGGCAAATATAAATTCTGTCTCCAGGTGTTGCCCTAAAGATGCTTTGTCGTGAGCTCTGACATAGTTCTTTTGCTCATCTGCAGCTAAAAGCAGCGCCAGGGACCATCTGCAGACATTTTGAAGGAATGGGTGAAGCTTCAGGGCCAGAGAGCCTGGAGCAGGGGCTGCCCTGTGGGCACTGGCTCTCAGAGATTTGGGGACAAGCTCAGGAGGGGGACAAGAAATCCTCACTGTCCCGGGCCAGGCACAAGCTACGCTGTGCATTGCCAGCAGTGGCTTGGAGCTCAGGGCCAGGAGACGCCCAAGAGGAATTTCTGCAGGTCCAGCACACCAAAGGTGGGCATGATGTAATGCTCCAGGCTCCTCAGGCTCTCCCAGCGATGGAAACTGAGCCCAAACTGTGTTAGGCAAGAGAGTGATTAATATTCTGAAGTTAGAGGTGTGTAATTACCTTGTCTGGCCTTCACCCAAACAGGGGCTGAAGACTTCACCTCTTGCCCATGGCTGGATGTTGGTGTGCCTTTGGCTTGTTTTCTTGTGATGGAGATTCCACCAGGTCCCTTAGAAATCGGTTTCTGTGGGTGATACCCTTCAAATAGAATACATTTCCCATGTCTTTGCCTATTTGGATGTGCTCCTGTGATAATTCTCGTGAGAAACTGTTCTCTCTTGCTTATACATTTGCCCAAATCCTTAACCGGGGTGGCTGTCAGACCAGACAGATGTAAATACAAAGCGTGCCGCATGGTTAGCTCAAAATATCAGCCTTGTGTAGCAAGGCATACTTAAATGTACTGTAGAGATTCAACATTTGTAGCAGGGATGTGATGTGGAAGCCACAAAAAACAGGATTTTGGCAGCTGACCTGAAGGAGAGATTCATGATCTAAGTTATGGAGGAGTTTGAATTTTTCCCATCCTCCTATCAAAACAGGATTTCTGTAATAATTTTTGGGGGCTCTTGAGAGCTCCACGGGGATTTTGGGCTGTGTTCAGCAGAGGGCAGTGGTTGGTTTGGTCACTACTTGGCTGGCAGCATCAAACCTCTTAAACTACCACCACAGGCTTTACTGTTTGCTGAAATCTCTCTGCTGCAGAGTATCTGAAAAAGCTGTGGAAAAGGATGGTGCAAGCAGATTCTGCTTCTGTTGCAGCAGTGCAATGCAGAGGTAACAGTGGGTCAGCAAAGTCTCTCGAGGAAATTCAGCAAACCTTCCTCTTCCCACCCTGTGCTAGTTTACAAAACTAAAAAAGAATTTCCAAGGAAAAAGTTATGATTCCTTGACCTGGTTTAAATCTGCTGATTTACTGCTAGTTTTCAAAAAGTTTGGCATTGTATTATCTGCAAGTGTTTAACTGAAAATTAAAAAAAGGTCCTTAAACCTGTTGCATGTGTTTATAAAATTTCCCTAAACTGTATATGTAAGCAATACTGCTCATGTGAGCGAAGAATCCCACGCAGTGTCTCATCATCCGGGCATCCTGTTCCCATGGGAAGGGAAGAGATGTGTGAAAATGGAAAAATTCCTGCAACACAAGGATACTAGCCACCTGGACCGAGCAGTATGTCCTAAGTGGTCTTGGGAAAGTTACTTAAACATAGCAGGATTGGTGTGGAGCTGCTCTGAGCTGCTCTAGAAAGCCTGAGAAGGGAACACCAGGGGATAACTCCTGTGACAGTCCCCCTGCAGTTGCTGGCACACCAGATGCGGCTGCGGGAAGGAGGCCAAGGTCAAGGATTCCCAGCCAGTTGCTCTGTACAGAGCTGATGACAGCTGACATGATATCAAACTTGTCAGTGCAGAGTGGCCTTGGGGTTGCTGGAGCAGCCCAGCTTTAGGATCCCACCTCTGTGCAGGAAGAGTTGGATTCCAGTTCACTGACACTGGTTGTACTGGTGTAAGGGTGGATGAGAGGAGAGGGGAGAATGACTGTAACAGAAGTATAAAGGTAGAGCAAAGCTTGTGAGGAATTGGATGGACTGGGAGGACTTGGAGTGGAATTCAAAAATAAAGTCAAGTGCTTAGCCATGACCTGCCTGCCCAACTTGGACCCTTCCTCTCACCGTGCATCTGCCATGGCCCTGTGCCCCTTCCTATATTGGCTGGACATATGGGCTTTTAAACATATTTATTTGAAACTTAGGTCAAAATCCTACTCCAGATTCAGTGCTGACTGCTCTAGAACCAGGCACAGCCCAACAGGAGTCCTTTTAGGGCACAGAGGGTATATGTCGTGGAGGCACAAGTGACAGTCTCACTTTGACTCATAGGGACGAGCCAGAAGATAGCAACGCAACTGTTTGAGTAATACCTTGCTCCTGCACCCCTGCTGGCAGGACTGATCCTTGGAGGAGAGGGATCAGGGCTGATGAATGGCTCAGAAAAAAATACACTGTATGTGTTAATTGTAATTAATATGTTATAGATCATATGTGTGCCAGCTGGGAAGACCTGTGAAAACCTGGAAAGGTGGATGAACCCAGGGAATATAGGAGTCCTGTTCTGGTGTAATGCCCAGGGCCAGATCCTGCCTGGTGTTGAGTGTCCTCTGTTCCTGCTATAGGCAAAAAGGATGAGCCCCTCTCTAGGATGAGGTCCAAGTCTAAAGAGAGCCAGTAGGATACTCACACCTGTGTCCCAGAAGCTTTATCTTTTCTCCAGTGTTGCTGGAAAGACCTCAGGCAGGCTGTTTCCTGTGATTTTATGCACTGCTGGCTGGGCAAAGAGGCCCCGCTGCAAAGCCATTAAAACATATTTAATCTGTTAAAGATTTTTGCTGATGGTGGGGAAAAAAAAATGCACCTTGCCATGAGTGGGAAGGAAATTGTGTCCATGAGAATACTGGAGAGTGTGGATGCCCCATTCCTGGACGTGTTCAAGGCCAGGCTGGATGAGGCTTTGAGCAACCTGGGCTAGTGGAAGGGGTCCCTGCCCATGGCAGAGGGTTGGAACGCGATGATCTTTAAGGTCCTTTACAACCCAAAGCATTCTGTGATTCTTTTATTCTATTATTCTATGATTCTATGAAGGGATCCCATGCCCTTTTGGGCTTGCATTAAATAGCTAACCCCAAAAAAAGTTGTCTTGTGTTTTTGATCTGCTCAGGTTGACATGTTGTGCCCAGGCAGCTGGCTGCTCTCCCACTGTAAACATGACTCGCGGAAAGAAGAAACTCCACAGACACCCTTGGATGTGGTGTAGGTAAGCTCCTGACATCTCTCACTAGAAACCACATGCAGAGATTGTGCCTCAGTTTCCCTCTCGCTTTCACCCCACACCTTCCTGCTGTACCTGTGGCCTCTCTTGGTTTGTACCCTTGTGGTAGGGCTCTGCAAGTCCTCTCCCCAGCTACACTGAAGTGTTTCTTTGTCTCTTCACATGTACGCACACATGCATTACAGACACTTGTCCCTTTTGCATTTATGATGCATGTAGTTTCTCTGCTTCTCAGGGTGTTTGTGTCCTCAGGCGTTCAGCAGAGCTGAACAGGAGATCAAGAACACTTTTTCCTGCAAAGTCACCAACTGCACCATGCTGCTGGAGCTGCAGGTGAGAAGAACTTCCAGGAATAGCCCAAAACAGACCCCAAACCCTCCACTGAAATCCTTCCTCACGGCCAGTGGGTGCTTGGATTTGCATCACATAGTAGCAATTTGCTGGTGTATTTAACAGCCCTCAGGCTCCTACTGCCTGCCACAGATGAGAGGACTTCCCTGCACGCAGCTGTCTCTGCCAGGCTCCTTGCCCTGTTTTTTTCATCAAACCGTTGCAAACAGGTACTCTGCATTGCCACCCGTGCTTGCTCTGGGTGGCTCTGCACACCTGTGCCTCTGTGCAGGTGTCCTACCCTGCTCTGTGCGGCTCTCCCTTTGGACTCTCCTGTCAGCATTGCTGATAAATGACCCTTCAGGATGTGCTTGGCAGAACCAATTGATTTTTTATTGCCCCCCAGGAGCTTGCAGGACAAGTAGCTGCTCTATCGATTGTGAATGTTAAGTTGCAAATAGCACATCCACATCCTCTGTCCTGGTGGCTGGTGCTGCTGGTATTAAACACATCAGCTGTAAAGACAACGTCCAGAGAACCTTCCCCTCTCCCCCAATCCTCATGGGCTTGAAAGAGCTACACACGTGGCTGCCAAATGCAGAATATGTGGGCTTTGCTAAGCAGGGCTGGCCAGATAGTGTAGGGGTTGAAAAGAAGCTAAAAATATTAAGGATACCCACTAGTGTTGGCAGACCTGGAGCTCTGGTTGGTGGGTAGAAAAGCACCATGGTCCTTGAGCATCACTTGTGTCCCTCAGTCCATCTGAATCACCCTACATCTGCCCCAGAGTAAAGAAGGGTTTTAACCTACATTAAATGAATTGATGGACTAACACCCCTGTGTCCCTCCCCACACCCCTTTCTTTCAATGGAAAAGGCAGCTGAAACATCTGAAGAAGCTCAGCAAAAAACTACCAGAAAGTCTGACCCTGGAAATATGCTTCATAGGAAGAAACAGAGCAATTTAATTTTTCTTGGAGTGCAGGAATGGAGCGTTGTTTACAAATACCTTTGCTGGGAGAAAAAAAGTCTGGCACCTGGTGGTTTAATAATCTGTTAGACAAAGACAGAGCAAAGATCTGTTGCTTGGAATGTAGCACTGCAAAGACAAAGAAGGTGCTTTATCTGCTCTAAACCTCAAAGAGACATTAGAGCAAAACTGCAGGCCTTTCTGGAAAAGGGGCTCCAGTTGAAATGGGTTGATGCTGGGATGACTGGGATGAGGCTTCCTCACCTCTGTTAGGCAAGCAGTAACCTTAGAAAGAAGTCCTGCTGGCTTCCAAGTCCTTCCAGCCTTGGGAGGCAGCAGGATCACTATGCCTGGTTTGATATTCATGGGTTAATATACCCTACGGCAGCTTGCTGAAACCTCTGCAGGCCAGGTAAAGTGTTAACAGTGGCAGAACTGTTAGGATTGTGTAGATAAACCATGCAATAGTTTGCTTTAATTATGACAAAAGCGATCTGCTTGTTTTACGCAGTGTTTGTCATAAGATGAAGCATGGTTACCAAAATTATCATGTAGACTAGTCTGTATATAATAGCGGGCCAAGAGGTTAGAAGAGGAAGGGTTTCCGGGTTGGGTAGGAGGCACAAAGTAAAGCTACCAGATAAACAAGCCATAACTTCTGTCAAGAAGCTATCAACAGATTCCCACCACATGCACTGTGAACGGGCAGCTGTGCAGAAAAGTCTGTCTGAACCAGTGTCTCGAGCACCACCATGTTTTCTAAGTGATGCTGGCAGGGTGGCATTTACAACTCTAAATAATATCAATCAAGAGAGGCCTTCCCTGGGAAGCCAGGATTTGGGCAGCCTCTGAGCTATCCAAAACATCAAGGGGTTGGATACTGGGCTTTGGTTTAGGCTTCTGTCTAATAAGCTTCACAAATGAATTTATAGGGGTCCTTCTTCGGCTGGAGAGATGCTGCGTGTGAGATCAAAGGAACGATGAGGCAGTGGCTGGGCTCTGGCCCAAGGCTCTCATGCTGTGCCCTGTTCCAATATGGACTTCCCCTGGGCACGTGTCTTGGGGGAATCTGTTTAACTGGCCTGCAGCAGTCTCCACTTTTCTCCATCTGTAGAGACTAACAAGCACTTCTAGACCTGTTTGAGAGGTCTCTTTCGGAGGCGATGGAAATAAAGCTGCTCTAAGTGAAATTTTGGCTGTTATTTTGCTTCTAGGTGCTTGAACCACATAGAGAGAATTTTGTTTGGTTGCTTTAAGGTCATGTCAGGAAAGTCCTGTTAGGGTCCACTGAAGGATGAAAGAGAAGCCAAGGGATCTTCTTCAAGGGAGAGAGGCAAGGCCTTCAGGACATCCCCAAGAGTATCTCTTCTGGGACTGGAGCTCAGACTAGTACTTGGTCTTTGGCTGTTCCTACTGAGAAGAGTAAAGGTGAGATGGTTGGAGGAGATATGTTTGGATCAGAGCTCTTGATTGACATTTTGACAAAATAAAACCTATTCTGGCAGACCTACACGTTCATGGAGCATGGCACATCTCTGCATGGCTGCCTGGGTCAGCTGGTCCTTGAATATACTTCTCTCCATGACCCATATGAGAACCAAAATCTGGATCACGTTTGCTCATTGAGGCATGGCACTGCAGCCTGTTCTGACCTCTACCCACATTTATCTTTCAATGAGCAGCTTCAAATCAGGTCTCCAGAAAGCTCTCCTGAAGTGACTCCTTTCTCTCCTTCCAAGAGACCTACATGCTGTACCATTCCTACTCAATCACGTCTTGTAGTCAAGAGCAAAGTGCTCAAGGAAAACCAGCTCTTCATGTCCCATTCAACACTTTTTCGGCAGCTCAAAGTCGGATGGACTGAATGGGTGGTAGGGCTGGAATGAGACAAGTAAAGAGATTTCTTTGTCCAGCTCAAACTGAGTCAAAAGGACATAACATCAGGAGTGATGGGGGACATGCTTGTGAACCTTATCCCTTTGTTTCATCTCTCCTTGTGGTCCTAAGCACGTTTCATTTTTTTTGGTGGGCTGTTGCCAAGATGGCCTTAGATTGTCAAGTCAATGAAGAAAGCAGACCAGCAAGGGCTGACGGTTGTTTAATATCCTGCTATAAATGAGCTTAAACTAAACATCTCAGGTAAATATTTACCTTTGCTGTTCTGTGGTGTGGTGTTGACAGGTGATGGACAGCAGTCTGCCCTTCCCAATATGAAGACTTGGGTTTATTAAGGCAAATACAGGAAGGGGAATGGAGCTGGGAGAGGGCTACTTACCTTCTCACTGGGATGGCAGAAGGTCCTCTCTGTGAGCTTTCACTGAGATTGCCGTGAGGCAAACAAAGACTTTCTCCTACATGTAAACTCAGCTTTATTTAATCTCTTTCTTGTTGCATGGGCAGCCGGAAAGGAGAACCTTGGTCCTGAGTTTCGCTGTTAGCTTTACCTACAGCCGTGAAGAAAAAGCAAAATCTCTTGTGTTAGAATTGAAACCCATACCTAAATTAATCTGTTCTCTGACGCTATAGTCAAGCATCCTGAAGGATATTTTAATGAACGAAGACCTTGATACACTGCCAGTGTTGGCAGATTATAAAAACACTTAGAGAATCACACACCTCTTTCAGGGAATTTTAGTACTTTTTGCAGCATCTACTGGGTATCCAGGAGGGATGGAGGCAGGTCTAAGCAAAGCCAGTTCTTTGCCCAGGGTAAAGGACTCTGTTGGTCCACTGTCCTCTTCTCAGCTCGGTGTGGGACCATTGTGTAGATGATTATATGGACAGTCAGTGGTCAGCAGAGGAAAACACCAGCCTTCACATCTCAGAGAGCAGCTGACTTGCAGCTACACACCCTGTGATGGCAAAAATCAGGATGGCAGGACTTGGGACTTTTCTTCAGTTAAGGCCTAGGGAACATGTAGGGACAGGGTCTTGCAGCAGAGGGAGCAGGGATGGAGCAGACTGGGGACATGAGGAAAAGGAATTGCATGTGCTAAAGAAGCAATCAGTGAGATGGGAGGTGAGTGAGTATCACAGTGGATATTCCCCCCTGCATCCCTACTAGGTCCCGATAGCCGAACAGTACTCGCCACAAAGCAGTGAAATACTGCAGTGAAGTGATCAATCATTTTGCATGTTTGGGGACATGCAGCAGTCCCCCAGTCTGCCTCTGCCTGGGATGCCCTGCAGAGCACAGGATGTGACACTTCAGGTGGTACCATCTAGCATAATCATCACCCAGCACTTCCCATGACAACCCTGCTCATCATGTACCCAATGTACATGATGGATGCTGCTACTGGCTCATGAGCACACACTGCACCAGGTCCCCTCCTGCACCCCCTGCACCCTCTTCCCAGTGGTGGAGGGATGAAGGTCCTCTTCCTCTTTCCAAGCACACAGGAGACCTTCTTGTCTTCTACCACAAGACCACAAAAGCTCAGATGGATGTGGGAAGATCACTCTTGTGCCTTTCCTGGGCCTCACCATGGGAAGGGGATAAAGTTCTCTGCTTTTAGTCTTTTTCTTCCTAAAATGTGAGTCTTCCAGCTCTGATCCAAGCACTGGAATCCTCCCCAGAGCTCCTGTTTTGGGACTAATGAAACCCAGAAGGGGAAAAGCAAGCCAAGCCCTCACTTGTTTTCCTGTGTCATCCTTTGCTGGATATCAGGCCCCTGTGTTCCCTGGCTGCTTTCCCCTGTGTGTTAGCTTCCTCATCCTTGTTCTCACTAGCCCTCTCCTCCGTAGAGCAACACTTGTTATTTAACCCATCAGCTCCCTCTCCTTTGCTTCCTCTGTTATTACTTTGTGTGGGTCTTTGGTTCCTCTGCAATGCCTTCCTTAGCGCTGAGAGCCCTAACACGGGCAATTCCATCCACAAGCAGAGCCTACACCTGCTCACAGTACCCGTTAATGCTGATTAGGCTGACTCAGGAGACTCCCGTGCACACACCTGAGGGACATAAAAACCCAGAGGGACAAGGAAAGAAGAAATTGCCTTTGCTTATAGCTGTTCTGCTTCCTCTTTGCAGTTATCAAGGCAGTTGGGGAGGGAGGGTAGAGCTTGCTCAGAGCCCTGGAGAAAGCCAATCTGACAGGGAAACCTGTGTGTGGAGTCAGGGGCTCCTTTTCTCGTGCAGAATTTAAGATTTTCTGCTTTGCTGTGTGCAGGTATGTTTGCAGTATGACTGAGGGCTGGCTGTTCTGCACCTCTGCCTTGCTACAGGTTTCTGGGCTTTAATAAGAAATGTCTTGCGTAGACAGCAGAGCTTTCAAACTTGGGCTGTGCTGGATGCAACATAGGTGAGACACCCAGCAGGAAGAGAAAGAGGCTAAACTATACTCTGGATATTCATCCCCTGGCATGCCAAAAGACTACAGACATCAGTGTGTTGTGACTCAGGCAATCAAGCTCATAGTTAGCAGAGATCTCTTGTCACAGGAATGGCTGATATCCCAAGAAACATGAGATTTTTCATGGGGTGTTTTTTTTTTGTTTGGTTTGGTTTTTTTGGTGGGTTTTTTTTGCTAGCCTCTGGGCAGCTGGTAGAAGAGGATATTTCTAATTTGCTTCGTAGGACTTTAGATCCACAAGAGAACCACAGCACATCAAAGTGGAACTAATGCTTTAATTCCCCTAAAGGTCAGGGCTTTTTACAGAGCTCTTTATTGCTGTTAAGCTCTTTAGGGAACCCTGTATTCTGTTTACCACAGACTTGGTGGTGGTAGTATGATATGCAATACCCATCCATCCCTATTACTATTTCAGCCTCTGGGTAATGATCCAGATCCTCAAAGGCTGTTAAGTACCTGATTTCGTTTGAAACCATTGGGAACTTGGCATCTAAATCTTTAAATATTCTGTATAAGTCTGCCCTGCAAAAACTGACTTGTATGTGCTTTACCTTAACAGTTGCTGCATGTATTTAATGATGCATAGAGTTACTCACATTGTCCTTGGAGGCTTCCCTCTGTGTGCCTTTGGTTGTCCTCATCAGTGAAAGGGCAGATTGGGGTAGGAAGAGGACTGCTGCGATCCTTGATGGTGATCACTAAAAGGCAACCCAAGGAGATACCCTGAGCAGAGGGATGGTCCAGACTGAGGTGTAAGAGACCTCTCCCCAAACTCCAGAAATACAGAGAACTGAGGGAGGCTTCAGCAGCAATGAGAACTGGCAGGTGGAAGGTGCCCACCAAAACTGTGCTATTTGGGAGGGTATTTCTGATGACAGCTGAGTTTTTGGTAGTGATTTTCAACTTTGTGCCCTCAGCAGAAATAGGTGACTTTAAATAGGACAGAAGTTTAGCAAGTGCTGCACCCCAAGGAAAAGCAATGTGTGTGGACAATATGGATTAAACTGAGAACACAAGAAGTCACTGAAAAAATGGGCCAGTTTGTGAATGATTTAGGCTCTTTGCAATTTTTGGAGACTTTGTTCTTGGTAAGGGACCAGATGTTGCTTTGGAGGTGGTATGAAATGAAGAAGGACCACTGAAAACCCTGGATAAGGCAATAGACTTTACCAAATAAAGAGAATTATCCAGTCTCGGGTGGCTTTTATGGGGAGTGAATAATAATACACTGACAGTAAACGGACTTCAGACTACTACAAGTTAAACTTACAGCAGAAAGTCAGATGTTCAACTGAGACCCTGTTTAGGAACTTAAAAATCTAAGCAAATAATCTTAAAGATTTTGTACTGACCACAAATGAGTAACTGCACTGAGAAAGATGTTAAGAGATTTCTGTATATGGCAAAAATACTGTCGATAGCAAAAGAAATGGAGGTGAGAAGCTGTAGCTTCTTGGAACGAAGAAACTAAAATAAGCTATGCACTGAGCCTGCACTTTTCCTCCTGTTCTCTGAAGTAGTCTTGGCAAAAGACAGTACTGTTAACAGCTCTGTATACATGACATTCATTTTCATTAGAAACAGCTTTGATGGCATGGAAAGGTCTGAAAGTGTGTTGTGGGTTGGTTGGCATGAGTTTTTGGGGTTTGCAGGGAAGTGCAGACCTTTGAGGCATAAAATATTTCCTCCAAATGAGGGGCTGGTGGAAAATGGTGGCAGAAATGTGAAGTGGCTAGTCTGGCTGAGAAGTTGGAGCCTGATCTGTGTGTGCTGATGCATCAGTTAACAAAAAGCTGCCAAAAAGGTGGTGTCAGCTCTTAGGTGCCTGTGTCAGTAATTTGCAGATGAATAAGAAAATAGATGACACAGAAGGAAAACACAGTACAGTTGGGCCCTGGGAAGGCTCACCGTGTTCATGGCCATTTCTAGAAAGGAAAACAATGACCAGGACAATGGTCTTACCTCTTGTGGGATAGTGCCACAGTGTTGGTGGCCCTCATCACAACCTCTTGGAAGGAAAATCCTCTTCAAAGGAACAGAGTTCCCAGGAAAAGGGCACTGAGTCGGCTGTATTGCTTGGGAAAGCCTCAAAGAGGTCACATCCCCAGTGATGGCAATTGCTATGCCCCAGGATGGTCAAGAGCCTGACTTAATGGACCAACTGCAGCTGACAGTGTCATGCTGATGTTCTGGGTGAGGCCTGCAGGTCCCTGCACTAGTTGACTGAACACTGCCCATTTGTAGGTTCTAGAGACATAATTTTAATTTTATTTCAGGCACAGGACTCAGCTGCCCAAGCAGAAGTGGACACTATGAGATAACTGAGGGCAGGGTCATAGGGACAGTGCAGGGCTTCCAGGAGAACCACAGCCTTGTGCAGAAGGAGCTAGAGGTGTGGTGACACCCCATCACACCGGCATTAGGCACTGGCCTATTGGCAACTGAGTCTTTCCCTTGGGGGACTTTGGTGCTGGATTAAGATGTGAGCATTAACGTATATCCGTGTGCAAGTGGTGTGTCCTGGTTTCCAGCTGGGACAGAGTTAACTTTCTTCACAGTAGCTAGCGAGAGGCTGTGTTTTGGATTTGTGCTGAGAAGAAGCTGATCACACACTGATGGTTAGAGTTGCTGCCAGGACAGTCAAGGACTTTTCAGCTTCTCTGCTGTGCCAGGGTCTGCAGGGCAGGAGAAGCTGGGAGGGAGCACAGCCTCAATTCCTAGCCTAGGATTTCATCTTAGGTTTAGGACTGAGACCCAAAGTGGCCAATGGTTTATTCCATATCATGCATGGTGTGCCCTGTATATAGATGAGGCTCTGTCTGGAAGTTCTCTCTCTTGCTCTGGGTTGTCTCCCTCTGGGTTGCCCCTCTCTCAGGGTTGTCTCGGTCTCTTGGTCACTTGGGCTCTTATCTCTGTTCCAGAATTGTGGTGTCAGGACTCTCCCTGCTCCAGAATTGTTAACCAGGAATGGGCTAAGCTTCAGTCATTGGGTGGTGAGCAGTATCACTGTGTATCACTCATTTGTATATATGACTATTGTTATCATTATTTTCAATGTTATTGTAGTTTAGTTGTCAAATTGTTCTTATCTCGACCCACGAGTCTCTTTTCCCTTCACCCCTTTAATTCTCTCCCCCATCGCCGGGAGGGGACAGTTGGGAGGGTGACTGAGTGGTGTTGTGTAAGCTACAACGTGGTGTCTGGGCTCCTGTTATACCCCTGGAGGTCTAGGCAATGTGGAGGCCAGGGTCACTCAGCTGGGAGGTCTCTGCTTCCATGAGCTGAATAGCTTTCTATGGACTCCACTGCCCAGAAGAGGAACTGGGATACCCACTGCTTCTAGGGACAACTATACTCATCCCTACATAGATCCCTGTATGCAGTGATGTTGAGAGTTCAGTTTTTATTACCATTGTATTGGTCAAGGAAACAGGCTAGGGGAAACACGTGTTGGAAGAGGCAAACTCTTGCAAACTCTGTTGCAAGAGGCAGTTGGAAGCATTGGTTATGTTGTGTTCCTGTGAAATGGGTCTGTCTCATGGTCAGACCCTGGGAGAAGTGGAGTATGCTCAGATGCCCCAGCTTGGACCAACCATAAAGCCTGCTATTCTGAATGGTAACACCAGTGAATGCCAGGAAAAGCCATTTACCAACTTGATGAATCCATGGTAGCCTTCCAGCTGGAGAGACAATAGACATGTGTGTGAGGAGACACGGAGCAATAAGAAGAGTTATTGCTGTTCATGCTGCAGGTTTTGCTGGTTTCTGAGGATAATTTTTTGTATTTGCATGTAAATTAAAACATTTACCCACCACTGGGGACAGAATTTTCTGGCATCCATAGCCTCACATACCTTTTAAAAATGGTTCTTAAATCATCCTAGTGACTTTATACTGGGGTGGATTTCAACCTGGATGTCTGAGATGGTTTCTAGAAAAAGAAAAGGACAGAAAAGTCCTTGGAAACATCAGCATTTCAGTGACTGAATGGATGGACTAATAGTGAATCAGGACAGCAAGCACTGATTTCTCAACATGCCAGGAAGAAAAATCAAACAAGAGTAGTATAGCATCAGTAGTCTGGTTCTGCTTTTCATCTTGGCTGCTCTTCAGGGAGAGAGACCAGAACAGCAGTTTCCTGGAAAGCATGTTCATTTTCACAGCTTTTCTGTGTGCTGATCTGCAGTTTAGGGGATTTAGTGATCCAAATAAAGGTGTAACATAACCTTAACCTCTCCCCAAGCCCAGACATTGTGTATGAAAACATATACATCTACATATATTTTTTTCTAATAGCTGAAATAGTAAGAGGAGACTTTACTGCTTGACTTCATCTTCTCTTCCCTGAGAAGGTTCAGGCTTTTTCAAAACAAACATGTAGTTACTAGTGACATGTGGGTTAGAATACTTTCTTTCCCACTCCATTGGCATCTAAAATCTTTGTAGTGGATAGCTCTGGAAACATCCCTTTTATCCTTTACTCTCTTAAGCACGTGCCCAAGGCCAAAAAGCTTTAATAGAAAACAGGTATTTCCTGCTTTCTACGTCATTCTAGGAGTGTCACACTATGATGTCAAACACTAAAAGAAAACCACAGTAAAGAATTTGTTGCTAGCAAAATGTCTGTATTAAAATACAAAGAAAACTTTCCTGTTGGGAACAGTAATTAATAGACTCTCTTTTGTATTGGTACTAACAGCACTTCAAGTTCCATTTTCCAAATAGACCACAGTATTCTTGAGGAATAAATTCCACCACTGTCATTCTGAACCTCAGCCTAAAATCCAAAGAGGTCAAAGACAATAGTACTGTGCATCCTTGCAATATTCCAGCATCATTACACTGGCTTACTGTGGCGTGTCCCATCAGATGTGGGTTATATCTGGACACTGCTTGGTGATGGCAAGCTCACAGGGCTTCCTATTGTGTTTGAGAAGGCAATGATTGCATTGGAGCCCTTGGAGTTCTTGTTCATTCCCAGGATGTCCACACTAGTTTGCTCTGGCTCAGTTTTCCTGAAGATGTTTTTCATAGTGGACTGGAAGTTATTGGTGACAAAGCAGTAGACGATGGGGTCCATGCAGCTGTTGAGGCTACTCAGAGTCACTGTCACATGGTAGACGAGGAGGCTGACATTATGGGGCATGTCTGGGTTGGCGGAGATCGCTACCTGTCGCACGTGAAAAGGAGTAAAGCAGATCATGAAGATGATCAGGACGGTGATAAGGAGTTGCACAGCCCTCATTCTCCTCTCCCGACTCTGGTGCATGAGGCTGGGCTTGGACAGAGCACACATAATCCTGGTGGTGAAGAAGATGATTATGATCAGGGGGAAGAAGTACTCACAGACCATCAGGGCTAGAATCTTGGCAACGCAGCACGCAGCAAACTTTATTGCCATGGTCAGGATGGAGAAAGTCACCACAGTGGCAAAGATCCAGATGAAGACGCAGATCCCCTTGGCACAGGTGGGGTTCCTCCATTTACGTGAGGCCTCCACCTGTACAATTGCCAGATAGCGGTCAACGCAGATGCACGTCAAGAAGAGGATGCTGCAGTACATGTTGACAAAGTAGCCAAAGATATGAACCAAGGAACAATTCAGGCAGTCCCCTGCACTATAGAACATGATGATCCGGACAGGCAAGGAAAAACCCACCAAGAGATCAGTAACAATCAAGTTGATGGTGTAAATAACAGAGGTGGTTTTTGTCTTGGTACGGAAGCAGAAGACATAGAGTGCCAAGCTGTTCAGCACAACACCCACCAGGAAAATGATGGCATTGACTACCATCAGGGCAATCCACAGGCTGTAAAATTCAGTGTACAGTTCTTTGTCAGGGTGGATGAACTTGGAGAACAAGTAGATGCTGGAATTGGGTTGCTGGGTGGAGTTGACAGAGTCAAGAGCTGGCAGCTGGGTGGAGGAGGTCGACATGGTCACTGACTTTCCAGTGATCTGGAAGAAAAGAAACAGAGGTATATTGACGGGTATGTCAGCATGCCTTAGGGCTCAAAATATTGTCACCTAAGAACATTTTAACCATTTAACCATTAACATTTTAATGTATTTGTACATTCTCAGTAGTTACACATATTGCTGTACTCTGAGTGTCTCATCTGTCAAAATGGGATTACCAATAATTGCTAGAAAAATACCTGGGTTTACAGTCACCCTCTTCCAGTGGTTCCAGATGCATGTTTTGGAGAAGACATACAATCCCCACTTCAACTTTCTCTTCCTCTGCCTTGTACAAAAGTGGCTTTAAGGCCCAAGCAAGAACAGAGGACTGAACTATGCTGAGGGGAGCAAAGGAGAAGGGAAAGTTGGGGGACCTATGCATGGTCTTGTTTGGGCCAGCCAGGTGGCAAATGGTCCAGAGAAATACATGGGGTTGCTGAGTCCAAGCAGGGTGCATTTATGCTCATGGAGAGTACAGATCATTTTCTGCAGTGACAGTGAGGGTCAGGCCGGTGTGCAGCTCCTACCAAGTCTTGTTTCCTGAATGTGCCACTTATTCTTTTGAGTCCTTCCTCCACTGGAGCAGCTTCTTCCCAACTGGAAGCCCTTCATGCCCTGTTGTGGGAGCAGGATGGTGCTGACAGCCAGAAGACATTTGCCTGACCTATTGGCACAACCATAGCCCCAGCATGACTCCGAAAATATCAAATCCCTTCCCATTGGCTAGGTGATCCCATTAGAGAATCACATGCAGCAGCATTTTCAGGAACTGTCAGATTTTCCTAAGATCAAAGGATGGCTGAATTTTCCAGGAAAGCACAAGCAGGTTGTGTGGCATCTTCTAGAGATCTAAACTCACAGCAACAGCAGCCGGGAGATTTCAAACCAAGGGTGTCAGCTGCTACTCCTGCCAGGGTTTGACAGTTTAATTTGCAAATCATTCCTGACTTACACACTATTTTAAACTGATTTGTATATTCAAAAGATAGAAAAAAGCCCATTATATACAGAGACTTGGCTGATTTCAATAAAAATAAATGTTTGAAAAATGTCTGGAATATCTCAACGTGGCTCAGCAGGACATTGAGGTTAAAAAAATCAGCTTGAATCAGCAGAGAATGATGCTGAAAGACTTGAGTTATGAGGTTTTGAAATTCCTGCTACCAAAGAGCCAAGTGCGGAAGGGCTAGGAGACAAGGAGCTGCAAACACATCTTCCAGCACTTACAGAGACTGCAGCATGCCTAGGCTGTGTGTCTCAACGAGGAAGGCTTGAATTGCTAAGAGGGTCTGGATTTCTGGCTCCCCCAAGTGTGCCCCATCCTCCGGCAGCTGGGTTTCTGCCTGCGCTAATCCTTTTTGCTGCTTTTGGGGATCCAGAGGATGGACTGAAAGTGTCCCATTGCCCGTGAGATGCTCCAAGCTGTTGGTGGCCATACAGAAAGTGGAGGAGGAAGCTACCTAGGTCAGAAGCCTTCCATGAAAAGTGGATCCTCTGGAGAGTTCCTGCTGGCCAAAAGCAAATGCTTTTCAGGGACAGTCCTGACTGGGTCCAGAGAGCATCACAGCAGCTCTGAGCCAGCCTGCCTGCCTGATAAGTGCCAAAGCCTTTTCCTGCCTAGCCACCAAAAGCTTGCTTGTTGGGCTAATGAACTACTAGCTGTAACTCTCAAGCTCTTGAACTCCTCCACACCTCCTGACAAAAGCAAAAGGCTTCCAGCTCTCTGGGATAAAGAGCTGGGGAACTCAGGTTTAGGGGAAGAGGTTCCCAAGTCTCTGTGCATTTGGGGGACTCCTCATGCGTCTCAGCAGTGCTGAGCAGAGGGGAAGGATCACCTCCCTCAGCCTGCTGGCAATGCTCCTCCTAAGGCAACCCAGGAGGCTGTTGTCCTTTCTCAGAAGGATGCATTGCTGGCTCATGTGCAACTTGGCATCCACCGGCACCTCCAAGACACTTTTCCAGCTGGTTGGCCTCAGGCTGTACTGGTACATTCCCCTCATCCTGGTAAAACCTCTGCTGGACCCTCTCTTGTCTTTCAGCATTCCCCTGAACAATGTGGTCTCAAACTGCACACCTCACCAGTGATGAATCGATGGAGGTAATAACTACTCTCCCATCTGCTGACCATGAACCTTCTAATGTAGCACAGTATGAACATTGCCTTCTCTGCAGTGCACGCTGCTTGCTAGTTCTTTTTCAGCCTAAGATCCACCATAATGCCCATATCCTTCCAGTAGAGCAGTTCCTAGCCTGTATGGGTGAACAGGGTCATAGGATATGTCCAGGCAGGACAGGACATATATGTTCTGTGGAGGACCAAGTGACCAAAGTGTGGGTGCTTTCCTGCCCCTTCTCACTTTGGAGAGGTCTGGGAATGAAGTACATTCTGTAAATGGTCAACATGCAAGATGAAGAGTCCTTATGGGATGCTACAGCCTGGTCATAGTTATTCTGTATGGTTCATTATAGCCAGGTGAGCACAAAGCAGAACATTTGTTGAACAAAAGCAGAGATTAGGACTGAGAATTTAGAAGACACAATTTCATTGTGACTAAATTTAGAATTTTGAAGTTCCCTCTGGAAATTCTTGGAGAAGTGACTGTGCCATCATGATGGAGCTTAGGTCTGTCAGCCAGGAGTCTGGTCATTGCTCTAGTTTCTTGCCTCTCATCTAGTCTATTGAAGTGGTGTGAAAGAAAAAGCTGGTTTTTAATATCCTTGAATTAGGAAGGTTATTTATAATCAAATGGCAATTTTTTCTGCTTAGGGAGCCACTCAAGCCGAAGTAGTTGAATTGTCCATTGAAGTGGCTGGTGCTCAACCATAAAGCCCTCCTTAGATCAAACCCAGTGCCAGATTATGCTGCAGAGCTGAAATCCCAAAGCCTTGGATCAGACCAGCTGTAATGTCCCAAAGAACTGCTGGCCAAAGAGAAGCAATCCTAACTTCTGTTCACCTTTGCACTTTAGGCCACCTCCAGCAGCAACCGGACATCGGAACATCTTGTGGTTCAGGAATGACCAGATTACCTCACCCTGCACAGAACTCCAGTGGCAGCCAAAGTAGCACACATGTTCAGATTATTTTGTCTGTGTCTGATTGAGCCTGCAGACTCCTGGGGGAGAGACTTGTCTCTTTACTTTTTGTGCCAAGCACGCTGTCAGCGAACAACAGGAAAAACTGGACCCAAGTCTGGCTGAAGGTAGTGGAGTTGCAAAGTCTGGCAGCAGAGAAGGATGCACACGGAGGATGCAGAACACTGGCCTATTTTCTAATGATTTTCTAATATTCTCACCATCTGATCTTCTCTGTTTGTTTGTTTCACTCTGTAAATTACAAAACCAAACTGAAATGAGCAGATGCCTGGATCTGCTCCCAGATGTGTTTTTGCAGATGCTGTTAAGAGGTGCACTGCAAAAGCCACTGCACCAGTACAAACCGAGAAATAGACTGTTACCCCTCGAGTGCAGCGTGAGCTTGTATATCTGTGTTCATGCAGATGATTTGAGCAAGGGGAGAAGACAAAATCACCCATCCCATCCCTTAGGATGCCCTAGTGTGTATTGAGTTGTGTATGAATTTATTTTCTTATTGTAATTCTAAGGCACTGGCTGTTTGCTCTGATTTTACATCTTGTTAGTATCTTGCCTCCTCTGGGAGATTTTTCTTCAGTCTCAGATCCTTTATCACAAACACCTGATATTCATCTTACATTTTTTCCATTCCTCTCAGTGAAATCAATAACTCAAAATGCATTCAAATGTTCCGCATCCTCACAATGCTATTGAGGTATGTAAAGCACTTTACAAACTAATGGAAAAGGATCTCCTGTGAGTACTGCCCATACACAGAAATTAAAATCATCAGCATATACAGTGTGATGGCTTACAAATTCACTTCTTCCACTGAGCCCCACGTGCACTGAAATAAACTCCAGGTACAGTAAACAGATAAAAAGTTCCTTTTTTTTTTTTTTTTTTTCTGAATTGAACATGCAATGGAGGAGCTGGATTAGTTTCTGTCTCTTCCACTCCGTCACTGCCCTGTCTAAATTCAAGATCCAAGCATCTACGTGAAAGAAATTTAAGCAGTTCTGAAGATTTCCTTGCTGACAGGCTGTGGAAAAGCTGCCTCTTGGGCTGCAGTGGGAAAAGTCTTCCTCTAATGAAATTGTTACTGATGGATGTTTGGGTGAATGGCCTTTTCCTTTCTTTGGGAGACTGCCTTAATCTCATGGCTTACAAGCAGAAGGGATGGAGAGCTGCACTGGCAAAGCAATAACATTCCTCCGAGTGCTTTTAATGAGATGGAGCTGGACCAAACCTGTGGTTAACAGCTACTAAGTATTTTTCCATTGTGGGACTCCAAGCACTTGAGGAAGGTACGTTGCCCCGTTTTGCAGCAGGCTGAGCAAGGCACGGAAAGGCAGCATGACCTTGTGTCTGAGGAAAAGCAAACATTTTCAAAGATTTCCAATTCTACTCCCCTGCAAGTCCAAAAATTTCTCTAAACAGGTCTGTCTCGCCATCAGAAATGCACAGGTGTTAAAGTGAGTCAGTTCAGCTGCCCATCACCATGGACTGGTGTCGTACAGCAGTTGGTGGGGGGCATGGCTGAATAAGTGAGAAGTCTTGCAGCCCCTGCAAATCCTTATTTTGCTATGTTTCACACTATTTATTGCTTGCAGATATGGCATGAGATCATGCAGAGCTACAAGAACCACAATCACCTTTGCTTACAAAGTAGCCCCTGTGCTATCCCTTTACCTAAAATCTTCAAAGAGTTTGGAGCTCAGCCTTCTTCATCCCTAATTCAGCTCTCAGCTCCCTAGATTTCCATGCAATCCCCATTTCTTGGAGCTGGCAGTCCGCAAAGCCCAAGAAGGGTAAACACACATCCTTCTGAGCGCCGTCTGACCGCGCCACTTGGCCTATGCTGTTATATTATACCTCTCAGGCTGTATTTTTGTCTGTCTTTCTGTGAGACTGTGGGGGGCATTTCCTTAAAAGTACAGCAGGCATCTGGGTAGAAATGGAATAAGGGGAGGGACGGAGCCTGAAAGTTGACCTGGTTTCCCTCATTCTGATATAGGTCCCTGCTCTAGTGCTGGGAGAGGGGGACTTGCTCTGAAGTACTTTCTCACTGTTGCGTGACACAACCAATTCCATCATTCTTGGGCCAAATAGGAAACAGATGTCCACTGTGCTGAAACCAGGTCCTGCAGCCTCTTCCCTTGCTCGCTGGCTGCTTGGCATCACCGTTGTTCATTTAGCGTGGGCAGCTAAATGTTATGTCTGCCCTGGGAGGATATCCTTAACCATTCTGTGTTTCGTTTCACATCCCAGATTTTTCCTTGGTGTCAGCCTTAAGCCTTACCCTCCACTTGCTGAAGTCAATGGGGGGTTGCTTCCTTGACCCAGGGGAATTTAGGATATGGCTCAGCCATTCAAATAATAGGATACAAAAAAAAAAAACAAAAAAAAAGGCAGGTCAAGCAACTGAGCTTTGTCCTAACAGCTCTCCAAAAGGGTTATTTATTGGTGTGTGCAGATAGGATCTCTGCATGCAGACCCTGAGATGGAGAACAAGAGAGAGTCATGCTCAGGGATTGGAAAGATGAAAAGGACATTAACAAGTGAGAGGGAGTGTTATTTAGTATAAACAGCTTCAGCTTTTCTCATCTCCCTGTCTTGAATGAGAACATTTGATATGGTAACCTGGCTCCTCTATCATCCCCCCGTCTCTGTTTCCCTGCTAGCTTTACTCTGCTGCCTGGGATGGCAGCAGCGTGTGTTTAGTTTTGCAGCCTTTCTGTGTTTAAAGTTCCCTGGGTGATTTATCACCGTATTTATAAATGAAGGGTTAAACTCACTCTCTTTCAGTTTAAATTGTATGATTCTCCTTCTGGCAAGCTCTCACTCAACTCTGGCTCAAACTGGCCAAATATGGTGTTTTTGTGCATGTTGAGAACCTTGTGCTATACGTGGTAGAGCTTGTTATGTGTGTGCCTCAGGCTCAGGCTGGGGAGGTTGGGTTTGCTGATAGTGGGAAATGAGGGAGAAAGGGAGAGAATGGGACTGAATCCAGCTGCTGAAAGGGAAAAACTGGTGCCCATCTAGCCCTCTGGCTGTGAGAAGGGAGCTAATGTCCAGAGGAGAAAGATCCCACCCTGAAGCAGAAATGGGGCTATTCCCAGGGTGGGGAAGATCCTATATTTGCAGGCATCAAATCTCTGCTCTCACTTGATTCCTAGGCATTGATGTCTCCTAGAAGGCTCTAGGTCTGAGGGTGGCTGGACAGAGTGTGTGAAACCCTCGACTGATGAGGATTTGCCATTGGAAATGGTGAAACTCAGTCCAGAGTTGGATTATTTCTTCCCCTCCAATGCTGTGGAAAGAAAAGGTGCTTTGGAGACACAAAGCACATAGTTCAGTGAGTGTCAGATTAAAGGACACCTGCTTTCTTAGATTTTCATGTCTTGCAGTGGCTCACAGGGCTGGATAAATGCTTTGCCCCAGTTGAGATGCTTATTATAACTTTTTCCCATGTGGACACTTGTCTGCCTTAATGAGCACTCACGTTCCAGCTCTTCCCTTGGCTCCAACACTTGTTTGACTTTCTCCTCTCTTTGCTGCTTAATTTCCTGAAAATTGAGGTGATCTTTCCCTTCTGCCAAATTTTTGAATTTAGCCAACAGATTGAAAAACATTAGAAGGACGGAGGAAATCAGAGCTGACAAACACATAAATAGGCACTGAGCACACTCCTTGTTTTCTCTAATATGAACCTGCAACGAGTTTGCTAGCACTCTCCACCACACATCCGTTAATTTAGGTCTCATTCCCTGCAAATTCACAGTTGCTTTGGCATTGAAACACTGCAAGCAGGGCTGGATTTGCAAAGAGAGAGCATTGCCTGCCACTCATTCTTTGCCTGAAGTGAAATAATTTAAGATTTACACCAAACCATATATTCGTCATGAAGAACCAGCCTGGGGATAGGTGATAGCTGATTGCCTGGTGTAGGCACTGATCAGACAAGGCATGTTTGTCCATGTGCAATGAAAAATATGATGGCCAGCAACGCCTACCTTGTCCAACGGTTTGAATGGTTGTGTGCTGAGTTACAGCCTTTGCCTGGAAGGGGAAAGGTGTGAACTCACTTTGCACAACAGCAAGAGGGATTAACACCGCACCCCCCCGCCGTGACTTTTTGGATGTCCAGTCCCAGGCATGGCCAGGGGCTGTCTCCTTCAAGCCATTTAAAAAATCATGACCTAAAGATGTGTGGGGGCTAATGCAATGTTGGTCATTGGGCTCATGTTGCTGACAGGCTGTTGGACCACTTGCCTCCTGCCTGATGTGCCCAGTTATCCTACATGGTCATTCGTCTCCAAGGCCCTGCTGTGGATGGGCGATGGGTATTGTGAATTGTGATCTGAGCTCCACTGTGCTGTGTTCAATGCTGGTTGCACATGGGTGGACCCTACACTCCCCAGCAAGCCTAAGGCCAAAATCAGATCCTATTTGAGTGAGGAACTCAGTTGCCTGGTTCAGTTTGGAACAAGCAATAGTCTATGGGTGCCCAAGCAATAATTTAGTCTAACAGGTCATCCCAAGCCATGAGGGATCACGGCCAGTTAGAAGAGGGAGAGCACAACTCTCCAAATGACATTCCTCTTCATGGAGCAAAATGACCCAGATGGGAGGGAGGCCACTCGGCTTGGCCCAGATGCCCATTCTCTGCATCTAGGCTTGAACTTGCTGCTTAGCACCAGGTGACAAATCACCCATGCTGGACACCTCAGAGACAATCTATTTAAAACTTGGAAAGATCTACATGATTATACCCCAGCCCTGTCCTGAGCATGCATGGAAAATATGGAATGAATCTCCCAAAGATACACAGAGCAGGAAATTCATGTGCTGGCAGATTTCTTATGAGCTTATACCTCCTCTGCCCATTTGCAGCAGTAACACCTCAGCCTTTGAAAGAAGGAGCCCAGATGCACATGTAGAAACAAACAAATAAGTGGGATTCTACATACAGATTGCGGCTCCCTGGTCTGTCTCTTCAGACCTGCAAAAGTGCACCCAGCAGTGGTGGGCACGCAGAGGTCCTTCAGCACTTCTCTGATGAGGCTTGCTTGTATTAGAAGTGCTAATAAAGGCCTTACACCTCCTTTTGCTTGTTTATACCACACTGTATAGAAAAGTCCCTCCTGAAACATTTCCACGTCTCCAACGCCTATTGATCCTGTTGCATTTTTCATGCTCCTCTTTTCTGCATTATCAGGTCTTGGCCTTGGAGTGACAGAAATATTAAATGTCTTGGTGAATGCGCTATAAATCATGCTGTTAGCATTTAAAAGGCCAATATCTCAGAGCCTGTCAGGGCTAGTACTGAGTGCCATCTGTCACAGGGGAGCATGGAGTGACATCTCTGCGGTAGATGCTGAGTATTTCTAGCCCTGATCTTGTAAGAGAAATCAGAGCATGACTTCCTGCATGTATCCCTCTCTGTCCTTCGTGGGTCAGTATAATGTGAGGGGAAGCCACATATTTTGGGGGAAATTTTTTTCCAAGAGGGCTTAATTTTATTTTTTTTTTAAGCTAAATCTGGAAAGAAACATGTGGATTTGGACTTTTATGGGTCCAGCCAGTAGAGATGGATTTATGCCTGTCTTCTTGGGAGGCTGTAACAGTACAAGAGAAATGCATTTGATTTTATTGAGATTGCGGTAATCCATCTAGCATTTCAAGGGTGCCTGAGACACAGTGCTCGAAACGTCAGCTTGGAATAAAAGCTGTCATGTACAAGGAGAACCCTGCAGTGAGAATTACCATATAGGCACATAAAGGAACCTTACAGGCAAGTGCAAAAAATATTATGGGAGATTAAACTGAGAAAGATCTGGCCTGTATACTGCTTCTTGCTTTTGAAAAGGAAATTTTTTATTGGCAAATTTAGCATTTTTTGAGCACATTTCTCTCTTTTTTCCCTTTAGCTGTCTGCTTGATCTGTCCCTTGCCAAGAAGCCTGAGGAGGACAGCGGGGGGAGAGAAGCAGCAGAGGTTTGCTGTTGGGGAATACCTGGGGCCCTGCATCACCCAGGGATGCAGGATGGAAGAGGCAACACTCACATCCCAGGGAGCACAGGGAGCAGAAGTGACACAAATGCAGGTAGGGATGAAGGGGCGATGCAGTGGGGAGAGGTGTCAGGTGGGCCATGAGCAGCAGACCAGCCCACCACAGATGCAGCTCTGCAGCCCAGCGCTCATTTCAAGTTGTGCTGCAGGGAGAAACTGAGGCACAAAGCTGCATGTGGGTTTGGCCCAGGGAATGCAGCCAGGTGGGAGAGACCTGGTCAGGGAGCAGACAGTTTTTGAGGCATGCTAGCATGGGAGACTGGTATTGGTGGTTTCCTTTGCTATGCACTGTGCTCCCAGTGCCTTCAGGGATTTGCAAGTTGTAGATTTTCCAAGTTGACCGGGAAAAACTTTGAGCTGTTAGTGGGTGGGTGTGTTTCTATGAAACCAGGGGGCTTTTCTGAAGGAGCCTTGCTAAGGACCTTGGAAAGGATCTGTTTCTCCTTAGACTGACCCAGCAAGCGTATTCAGAGAAAGAAAACAGCATCTTTTCTAGAGCTGAACTCACACCCTGCTGCATGGCCAAACAGAGGTAAAACATCCCCAGTTGTTGCTGACCCTGTGCCAGGCAGTGCACTGTCTCCTCTCCTGGCTTCACAAACCAGCCTGAATTCATTTCCCCAAACATTTCATTAAGCCAATACCTTCAGAGACTTTTCATCACCCCCCATCTTCTTGAGAAACAACCAAATATCATGGAATTGCCCCAGAACCCAAAAGCAGAGAAGTTCACAGTGGGGGAAGCCCCTTGCAGCCCCTCACAGCTGCTGGTGCAGTCTGGTTCTCCACGTTGGGCAACCCCTGCTGAAATCCCCCCCCTGCCGCAAGAGCAGAGTCATTCCCAAGATGCTCATCCACATTTTCGGTGCAGGACCCTCTCCACCACCATCCCTGCCAGGGCTCCCTGCTGCAATAGCCACGCTTTCCACTCTGGATTTGGAGTCCAGTCTCCAGTGATTCCCTCCTGCCCCCCCCACTCTCACCTCTCTAATCCCACGCCCCCCCTTTCTCTCTGACCAGTATCCCAAAGCATTCACTGCAATGGTCCCTGCAGTGTATCTGTCCACGATGGACTGACTTACCTCTGGCTCGATCTCCCTTCTAAGTTAGAGGAGCTGCCGGTAAGAAAATTTCCTCGTGGACCTGAATGCGATTGCCCCAGGAAAGAGACATCTGTTCCTACAAGCAGAACAACTGGAGTGACTGCAGAGTACGAAGAAATTCCTAATCTCTCTCTCGTGCTCTCTCTCTCTCTCCCCCTCTCTTCTAAATATAGCCTTGCAACTAATGGGAAAAAATACACACTACCAAAAAAAAAAAATTTCCACTTGTCTTTAGTGTTCAGAATTTCTCCCCCAAACATCTGGCTCCTTGCCCTAAATCTCTCTGAAATTTATGAAGTGGTGGAAATGCTAAAGAGGGCTCCAGCCTTCCTCATGGTGCTAATGCCTGAACATCTCAAGTAAACTAAAACCTAAGTTGCTGACCCCCTCTTGTCTCCTCCTCTGGTCAATTTGCCTGAGTCTCTGTGGGAACAAAATCTCCTTGCTGAGAACTCACCAGCTCAAGGCCACCGCAATGCCACCATGTGAAACAAGAGGAAAAAAACCTCTTTTCATCCTCCTGATATGAACTGGGATTAGAGAGAAGCATCCCTGGCAGTTGCAGGAGGGTGCTTGACCAAATGCCACAAAATCTGTGACACGCTTTGAATGAACCCAGCTGGCAGACCCTGAGAAGAAACGTGGCACAGGGAGACAAAGGGTGACCCTGCACTTTGCTGACACTCTGGCTGCAGTCAGTCATTTGGGAGAGGGGTTAATAAGATCTATCCAAGGACTGGGCTGAAGTGGCTGAGCGTAGATGAGTCAAAGGTAGAAACAGAGAGTCTGAAGTTCCACCAAGGAGCTCCCCAACATGTTCCTCCATCCTCACACAGCCCTTTCCTACTGATGGTAGAGTCACTGTGGGTATCAGGTCCATCTCAGATTGAGGATCTGAGTGTCCGTTCACCCATGGCTGCATGAACAGAGGTTGAGATTGGGCAAAGCATAATGAACTATTACACGGTTGACATGGGCTCAAAACACAGGGCCAGATCAGCTCTCAAGGTGTCTCTGCTGACCAAAGCTCTAAGGACCCAAATCTCTCAAATCCCCCAAAGTCCCACCTCATGATGGGATACCTCCTGTTCTACACTGGGTACCAAAAAAGCCATCTTTTGTGGGGCTTAGACAGTTGTTCTCTCCAGGAAGGTTTACAGTAGCTTTAGAGGTCCCTTCTGGGAAAAAAGGTAGAAAAAATAAAATGAGGAGTTTCATCAAATTTAGTTGTTTAGAACGACAGGGAGAATGGATGCTGGATTTTAGTGTTGGCCCTGTAGTACTTCTTCCCCTCACTCTTTAGATAAAGAGAACATCGGTGCCAATGCAATAAATATGCAGGACATGGCCCATCACAACACGACAGTATCAACTGAGAGGCATTGAATTCCAGGTCAAGAGGCCAAATCCATAAATAGAGGAGAGGTAAACTCCACGCATGCATGTCTCACTGGAGCACAAACAGTAGCTATGGTTATTAGAGAAGGTTGACCTCATTTTCTGGAATTAGTTTTTCACCCTTGGATCTTTCCCAGGAAGACTAAGCTGATCTTTTTTGTCTGGTTATCTTATTGATTTTCTATTTTGAGTTTCCTCACATTGAGGGGCAGATTCTTCCCCCAATTTCAGGAACATCCTCCTTGAATTTATGTGACCCCTGATCCAGGGATCCAGCCTTTCACAATTGACCTCCAGCTCAGGCATGTGCCTGGGCTTTCATCTGCTTTTCGCTTCCTTATGACTTGGAAAGCAAGTATGATTGGAAGGCCTCCACGAGTCCTGTCTGGGTAATAATCTTGCCTTCACTTTCTTCCCTCTTGAGAGTTGAACAGGGAGAAAAACAAAAGTGAAGAAACCAACCTATAGTCCAACGTTGGGCAGGATGGATGAACTTGGACTGTATCTTTCTTATTGTTTATGGTGGAAAATGCGTAATTTTCCCCCAGCATGTCAACAAAACCTTTGTATTTAGAGAATAGCTTGCTGGAGTTACAAATGCAAGACTGAAAGAAAGAGGAGACTTTTCTCCAGGATGAGATATTGGTTCCTATGCTCTGTTCACTTGCTCAGGGACTGCCTGGCCCTTCTTGTGCCAGGACTGGCTTAGTTTTTTGTTTCTGCATGATGCATGAGAGCTTTGTTCCCACCCCTGTGCACAGGATAATGAGTGCCCTGCACTCCCCTACTATCCTGGCCTCTCCCTCCTTGCTAGATATAGGGCTAGACTCCAAGTGGCAACAGCTGCAAAGTTTCAAGTTGTGCCTGAGATAGTGCAGAGCATGCCATATTGGGAAGCAGATGCTGCCATGAAGGTGGAGAAGGCACATCCGGGCTCGGGGCCATGCTTTGTCCCAGACACAGTTCCCACACTCGACTTCAGGAGGAGTTGCAACCGTAGCTGATGAATGAAGAGCTTCTGTCATCTCTTGATTTTCAGTCATTTGTCACCCTCCCAGAGGGAGGGGGAAAAGAAGAAAAAAAAAGTGAAGCTTTAGTAAGTGGAAAATTTTCAAGCTTGGTCACTGGATATGCAACAGTATTAAATATTGCAGTGAATATCTTGAGGTTGTAGGTGGAAGAAGGTATTGACTCAGATGATATGAGCATGTAGGAGAGGGAATAATAGCCATGTCAAGGAAGGGTGCTACTGGCCCATAATAATTCCTAGCAATCCCTTAACTGTGCCATGTAACATAGGGGTGGGACAGGGCTCCACTTAAAAGTCTCCTGTGGCACAGAGCAGAAAAGCAGGAGGCCAGAGGCTCTGAAGGAGGTTGTCAGAAGTCTGATACCACACACCACCCTGGGGAGATGTCTTCTCAGTTTTTGTCAGGAGAAGGATATACTTTTCCAGTCTTATACAAAAATCATAGAATGGTTTGGGTTGGAAGGGATCTTTAAAGTTCTTCTACTCCAACCACCCTGCAATGAGCAGGGACATCTTCAACTAGATCAGGTTTCTCAGAGCTGCGTCCAAACTGGTGTTGAATGTTTCCAAGGATGGGGCATCTACCACCTCTCTGAGAAACCCATTCCAGTGTTTCACCATCCCTGGAGGTGTTCAAGGCCAGGCTGGATGAGGCTTTGAGCAACCTGGGCTAGTGGGGGGTGTCCCTTGCCCATGGCATGGGCCTTGGAACTGTATGGTCTTTAAGGTCCCTTCCAACCCTAACACTTCTATGATTCTATGATTCCGTGATCCAGGTGTGCCATTCTGGGACATATAGGAGATCAGAGACCCCTTTAGGATCTGAACACTGAAACAGTCATAATGGCTACGCCTAAGGTAGTAGCTGGAGGGGC
>NW_010124509.1:28674-33528 GCF_000699245.1 Pterocles gutturalis
GAAAGATCTGAGCCCTCTGTACTGATCCCTAGACAGAATCTATGGGGAAGAGACAACCTTTGAACCTCTCCTGCAGTGCTGGGGCAGAAACACCAAAGAGGCAAAGAAACATGAACTGCTCGGAGAGGGAGAGCTTGAACCACTCCCCTGGTCATGTTCAACACTCCCAGGGCCAATTGCCTGACTCTAAGCATGGGCAAGAGTACTCAGCATCCTCTGCCAACTGCTAGAGATCATGGGCTCTTCCCAGTGCCCGCTGGGCTGTTGCTCACTGTCCTCAGAAGACTACAAAGGCCAAAGCCCACCATTAGCCTCGGAACAGGCTCCCTATCTTCGTGTTTAGACAAGGAGGGAGATCAGACAGTTGCCATATGGGGGCCTCTTCTGACGGCATCCATCTGGGATTCGTCTGTTTGATGAGGAACAGTGAAAGACAAGTGGTTCCCAAATGACGGTTCATGGCTCCCGTTGGGTGTGTCAGGCACAGAGGAGAAAGTGTGTGAGTTTCCTGCCTGCCTGCTGAATATTTGGGAACTGACTTTTCTGACCGTTGCCTCCCCCTCTGTTTCTCTCCCCAGGCCATGGCATTTTTGCTGATGGACCTAAAAAAAAAAGAAAATGTCTGCAGGGCATGAAGAGCAAGCTGCTCCTCTGGACAACCCTAAGGTCTCTCCCAGGTGACTGGTTTCGAGTATGTTGGTCCAGCTCTTGCATGACAAAGGGTGTGAAGTTGGATGTGCCCTGTCCTGGTATAAATGTATGTAATGGGTATATGTATAATGGGTATAAATGTACCCTGTGGGAGTGAGTCAAGATCCCTCTCTCCATTCCAGTCTGCCGAGATCACCACTGGGCTCCCAACAGTAAGGTTTCCAATGAAGATCCTCAGTCAAGGCACCAATAAAATGAACCACAGAGACCCTTTGTCTACACAGCAAGGCATGTTGTGTCTCACCTGCCCCCTGCAATCCAACCTGCAGTAGGATCCCTTGTGGGGTCCTGCTCTGACCTTTACATCCCCCCAACCCAACTCTGGCCAGCAGACACCTCTTTTTCTTTTCTTGCTATTTTTTTCAAAGTTTCAGAAGCTAATTGCCAAGAACACAATGTCCAGTGTCACAACCTCACCGTGGAGCTCTCCCCATTCCCAGCGAAGTATTTCCTGCCCGATTTGTTTGTCACTGGGCACACAGGGACACTGGTGCTTGGAGAGCAAAGCTACGCAGGCAGCCAGGGCTTTGGCATCACTTGGGCACATGTGCCCTGGGAAAGTCAGAGCCGGGCGGGGCGGCTCTTGCCTAGTTCTGGCTGCAGAGCTGCAAAGCAGGAATTGGCAGGACACTTGGCCTGGATGCACTGGGATGGGGCTTGAGGGCAATCAAGAGAGCCCTCAGGCATCTCTCAGCACGTTTGGGGAGGTGGGAAGCACAGTGTGGCTGGGCTGAGCTGGAAAAACTCTAATGCAAGGTGCGCTGTTACCTCTGAGGGTGCAGAGGACAGAAGGGACATTCATAAACACATGGCAAGGAAGCTGTGGGGACCTTAGGGGACCATTCTGGTGTCTCCACCTGCTCTGATTTAGCAGCAAACACAAACCTGGTAAGGGGCAGCGGGGTGCTCCCAGGGCCGTCTGTTCAATGGCTGGTGTCCTTTGCTGTATGAGCAACCTAGCCCTGGAGGAAGGACACCTGCAACTCAGAAAATATGGTCTTTGGACCCATGCTCCTCAAATAACTTAACAGAAAGACATCCTCCCCCTGCTCTTTCTCCACAAACATGCTAATCCTCCTCTCCCGTACCCTTTGTTCGCCTGGTTTGTAGAGATTTCAAATGGCTCAGGGCAGGGCTGTCTTTTGTCAGACATGCACAGAGCTCAGTGATGCTCTGATTTGGAACAGGGCAGCATAAATCTGGTGGATTATTGTAGGAGATGCCACAGTGATGAAAAACCTTATAGAAACAGGAAGAAAAGAAAGAGCAGCATGTGGGGAGAAAGAGGAACCCACAACTGCCCTGCTGCTGCTGCATGGTTATAAGAGATTCCTAAAATTGCTGCCTCTGGTGCATTTGCTGATTTCTTTTGCCTGTTAATTTTGCAGAGGGTGTTTTCCATTGTGTTTTCAGCTGTGTGGAACTACAGCTCCTGCCCCTGCAAGTGATCCCTGCTCCCGTGATGAGTTCTGTGTAGAGGGGCCTCCTCAGGGACAAAAAAACCACTTTCTGCAGATGTGCCTCAGTTTCTCTATCATTAAAATGATCCCTCTAAGCACAAGGTGCCAAAGTGCCCTGGGAAGTTTTCAGGAAGGGAAGGAAGGAATCCTATTTGTGATCTATGATTGAAGGAGGACTACAGGAAAGCTGGGGAGGGACTTCTTACAAGGGCATGTAGCAACAGGATGAGGGGTAATGGTTTTAAGCTGAAAGAGGATAGATTTAGATTAGATATAAGGAAGAAATTTTTCACTGTGAGGGTGGTGGAGCACTGGTTACCCAGAGAAGCTGTGGGTGCCCCATCCCTGGAGGTGTTCAAGGCCAGGCTGGATGAGGCTTTGAGCAACCTGGTCTAGTGGAAGGTGACCCTGCCCATAGCAGGGGGCTTGGAACTCGATGATCTTTAAGGTTCCTTCCAACCAAAACCATTCTATGATTCTATGATTTAAAGGGGTTTCTTACTGGAAATTGTAATGCCAGAATAATCAGTTTTTTCTTGAAGACAAATGGGTGGGCAGCAGAACCCAGCAGGAACTGTTTGTGGTGGTTGTGGGTTTTACTGTAGGACCACAGACGCTTCTGTCTCTCATGTGGGGCAGAGTGAACCTGCTGTGGACCTGAGTCAGGTGGAAACATGACAGCTCAGAAATCCTGGGGGTTATTTTCTTTGCTTGGGATGAGGTTATAGGCAGGAACAGATTGTCACCGATGGTTATCAAGGAGGTCTTGAACTCATTGAGGTGTGGGCAATGGATGACATGATGTAGGGAGGACCAAGGCCCTACTCCAGTTTGTGTTCATGGCCTCAAAGCAAATTTTTTATCAGGAGTAAAAGCTCAATCTGCCACTGCTGAATCATTCATTTCCATAATTTCATCTTGTTACCAATAACTTTGGTCTTTGTTATGTTAGGAGGTGCTGCAAGGTGCTATTTGACATGCCCTTTGCATCGTCTGGAGGGATTATTTTCTACAAAAGCACTATTAGATGTAATAAATGGTGTTAAATAGGCTAATAAAAGGGGCATGTGTCTCTGCTTTGGAAAAGGTACAAATTGAAGCAGTGAGAATGACCTGAGGTCCAGCAAACATGATCCACCAGGACAGACCAGCAGAACTGGGCTTGTTTAGTTTAGAGATGAGATGACTGAAGGCAGACATGACAACAGGCCCAGAGATATCTGTGGCAGCTTCCCTGGGAATGGTGCAAAGGGGGGTTAATCTCTTAGGGCTTAGTTCATTAATACAAGTCTATACTAAATGACCAGCCCAGTTTGCAGTGGTCCCAGTGTAGAGACTTCCTTTGGGTAAGAGAAATCCTCTTTGTAGTGTCTTCTAGGGCAGGGATGTGTGATCAGTATCCCTGCGCTCTGTGGTACAGAATTAGAGCCACAGCAGCAACTCAGGCAGCGAGAGGATACCCCCATGGTGCTGGAACCACTGGTTAATCCCGTGGCTGTAATACAGCCTAAGCGGCACCTTCTTTTGGGTAAATTCTGCTGGCTTCTTTAAAGCAAAAATCTAGGCTGCTATGGTTGCTAAACTGGGCTCTGCTTCTTTGAGCGTCTTTCCATTTTCCAAGAAAAATAAACTGCAGGCTCTGTATTTTTAGATATGCCATCTGATCGCAGCTAGTCATATATCAGTCCCAATACTGTGAGTCAAGATGCTGAGCTCCGCCGCTAAACTCCCTTGGGCAAGAACTAGTGGTTTGAGCCATCCTGAGTGTATTAATAAATCAGCACATTTAAAATAATCCTTCACTTTCCTAGGTAAGCTGCTCAAGAGGAATCAGACCATTGGGATTTATTACTGCTAGTGTCCTAGTAGCTCTGATTCTCTGGGTGAACTTAATACTATAATGAGTGGGAGGTAAACAGCCCTGGTATGCGACAGAGCTAATCTAGGCAGGGGTCAGAGGCAGCACGACTCCCTTTCCTTTCCCTCTCCTGCCTGTGACACTGATTCCTGACGTCTGCCCTTTGCTATTTCAGTCCTGGGTATCCTCCGAGGTGGCTGCTGGTCGGAGTGAACTTTATGGTAGCTTCATGCAACAGTCAGATGTGACAATCATCTCTCTTTGTGCTGATAACCTGAATGTGCGTGGCTTAGGATGGGAAATGCCTATGCACTACTCCCAACATTGCCAAACCTCTCTGAGAGTGGTGGCAAAAGGGGTGGCTTGGGGGCAGCATGTTTCCCTGGGCTGTGCCTTATGCAATCCTGCCCTATGCAATGCTGCCCTGTGCAACCCTGCTTCATGCGACTCTGCTCCATGCAACCCTGCCCTGGGCAAACCCCACTCCATGCAACCCTGCTTTGTGCAACTGTTGTGGTTTTGTGTGGTGGGTTTGTCTGGTAGCAGGGAGGGGCCACAGTAATGGCTCCTGTAAGTAGCTGCTAAAGATTTCCCTGGACTCCAGCTCTGCTGGCAGCAACGGAGGGGCTGCAGTGCCAGGCCCCTGTGAGTGACTGCGGAGAGTTCCCCCAGCTCCCAGTCTGCTCTGGCAGCAAGGGAGGGGCTGCAGTGGTGGCTCCTGTCAGTGACTGCTAAGGGTTCACCCCCACCCCCCGGCTCCAAGGGTTTAGTAACCGGGAGGGGGAGTGGGGGAAGGAGTACCACCGACCTGGCCCCTGTGAGAAA
>NW_010124509.1:33899-48093 GCF_000699245.1 Pterocles gutturalis
GGCAGGAACTACTGTAGCCCCATTTGGAATTGAGAAGCAGCCGTGGAGAACCCCATGCTGGAACTAGAAGTTATCAGGGGACTGTAGCCCAGTTGGAAAAGGACTCATGACAGAGAAGTTCTGGAGAAGGACTCTCAACTTGAGAAAGGGACTCCCCGTGGCAGCCAGCAGAGACTGTGAGGAGGAAGGAGCAGTGGACTGACTGCACCCCCCATTCCCTGCCCCCCTGTGCTGCCGGGGGTAGAAGGTACAGAACAAAGCCTTTGGGCTTTGGGAAGAAGGGAGGGGTGGGGAAGAAGTGCCTTTTCAAGATGTGGTTTTCTCTCTCTCAGTATCTTGCTTCTTGTTGTAAATAGTTAATAAATTCAATTGGGTTTTTTTTGTTCTTCCCAAGTCATGTCAGTTTCTTGCCCGTGACCCTAAGTGGTGAGTGAAACCCTCCCTGTCCCTGCCTCAGCCCACCAGGTGTTTAACAAAAACTGTCCCTATGGCTTTATAAACCACGACAGCAACCTTGCCCTATACAACCCTGCTTTGTGCAGCCCTGCTGCATGCAACTCTGCCCAGTGCAACCCTGCCCCATGCAACCCTGCTCTGTGACAGCCCTGGACCCCTTTGGAAAGTATCTGCTCAACCTGCCTTGCACAGCAGTGCACAAATGTGGAGTTACTGGGGTATTATAAATCTCTGTGCCTCACTGGCTTGCTGCAGCCCTCACAAGTTTGTATCGCTAACACCAGTGCAGCCTGGAGACAATTTTCTGTGTGTTTGATCGAAGCGTCAGGAAGCCTTGAGGCTGGCCTGTGAAAAATGAGCTGCCTTGTTCCTGAAAGTTTATTTGCTGAGCTGGTTCGTCACTCTAAGGACAATCAGTTTATCTGCATAATTGGGAGCTGGAGACAGCGTAACACAACTTGGCAGCCTGGATTTTTCTCAGAGATGTATCTCTTGGTGTATTCAGCCAGGGCAAAAGGACCCAGCCTGGCTGCTGGGGGACTGCAACTTGGCGAGTGCCAAGCAGGTAAAACTTGGCATGACAACCCAGCTTTTCCTCTCCATCCTTCCAGAAGAGGACCCTCTTCTAGCACCTGAGTGCTAGAAGTGCCTTTTTCATGTCATACATGATTGCCCTGCTGAGCCTGCCTCCTGCTGTGCCCTGGCACCTGCTTTCATAGAATCATAGAATCATCGAATGGTTTGGGTTGGAAGGGACCTTAAAGATCATCTAGGTCCTTTATTATGTCCTTCTGGGTTTGTCACTCTGAGGGGACCCTGGTGGGTTACCAATACCTGCCGTGATCACTGCGTGGGTGACATCCATCACCTGATGGGTGACATAGTTTCTTTGGGTGTCACAGCCAGCTCAGCCTGGTCCCGTCTGACTCACACAACTTTACTGACCCACTTTGCTTTGGCTCCGGGCTTCACTTTTGTATTCCCCTGATTCACCCTTCACCTCAGCACAACTACTTCTGTCTCTGGACTTTGTCACGCTTAGCTGGACTCTGCTGTGCCTCTCTAGGACTTACTGAATGGGAAATGTTTCTCGGCTAAGCTGTCAAGAGGATTTGCTCAGGTATCCTTAATCAGTCATTCTGAGCAGGAGCAAAATCTCCAGCTAGAAGCTACAAATTAAAATGTTAAGTATGAAAACTGGAGGAGAGGTAAAAGAGAGATAAAGAAGGGCTGACAGCGTCCTTACAGTATTTACAGATGGCTTGCTAAGAAGTAGCAGACATTCCTCAGAAGAGGCTGTAGGCTTTACCTTAGATGCCACAGGAGGTTTGCTAATGTGCATTTTTAGGTAATATATTGTCTCACCCCTCCCCCTAAACCTAGCTACTGGGCATTTATAGAAACTTGCTATAACAGTCCGTGGTGTAAAGGAAAATACAAACAATGTGCGCTTTCTGTGTTTGTTAGAGCTTTACTCCTATGGGGGATTTTTGGCTCCTGCTCTGAAAAGGGCTCAGGAATTTGGACGTCTCCATTTTTAGATGTCAGGACTCACATCTCCTTAAAGGGTGACGTTTCTCCAAATGTGCTGAGCACCTGCCTGATAAACATCCCTGTTTTTACATGTCTCCAGCCTGTTAAAATGCAGACAGACAGAATCCCACAGCCCTTCTGACAAGGTGGAGTGCAGTGTTCCGTCTTGATCCCTGAAAGGGGACATAAGGGCAGGACAGCCCATGTCCCTGCAGGAACCACGTCATCCCCAGGGCATGATGCACGTAAGGGGGAGTGGAGCTGCGGCAGCGTTGTACGTGCTCGTAGTGGGATTTATTGCTCTGTTCAGCAGCCTCCCCCATTCTGCTTGCTCTGCCTGCAGGAGAACGTGCTGTGAGGGATGTTTCATGTACAATTCCTTCCCTGGCCTTTGCCTCCTTCTGCAAAATGGGGGAAGGAAGACTTGTAGGATGCTTTTGACACCTCTGTGCTCTGCAGGGAGGGAAGAAATGTCTCCCTGTCTGTGTTTTATCTCAGTGCACTGGGGAGATGGGGAAGGAGGCTCGAGCAAAGTGAAGCAAAATGTGCTGAAATCAATTGATTAGTAAAGTAGCTGCTTGATTGCGCTGCTAAGACACTGTGTCTCCTTGTAAGAAAGGAGAAGTGAAGAAGGGAATTTTCTTTCTAATCGTGGTTTGGCAGAGATTGCTATGCAAAAAGGAGATAGAAAAGTTTCTTAGGAAAGAGGTTTCCACCAAAAGCATGCTTCTGCCTTCACTTGTGCTGGTAGATGCTACAGCAAGGACATGGTGGGCATTTCTGCCTCCTTTTTTTTCTATGGCTGCCCAGCTTTCCTCTGCTCAGGAAGGGATTTGCAGAGCCAGCTGAGATGCAGCGTTGCATCTAATAATGGGCGACAGAGGCATTTGCCCTGGTGGTTTTCAATTGGGACTGTCACGCGCATGTAATAGGGATTAAATTTCTATGCCCGCTCTATTTTCTTTCTGAATGGGGGGAGTTTTAGCTTTGCTGAAGGAGTTGCCATTTCAGGAAAAGGGCTGGATTTTTGCTGAAGAAGAGAAATTGTCCCTGGCATGTGAGCAATTTTAGAAGAGAAGGCGCCTCACGTTACCAAAACACGTCTGAAATGAGTCTGAGGAACTGCATTGCCAATTCATCACGCTCTGTCACTGAGTAAAGTTTGTGTAAATGACGGGAAACACTCTGTGTGATGTACTGTGATCAGATGCATCTCAACTGGCAGCAACTTGCTGATGGAGCTGGTGGGGCCATTTGTCCCTCTCACCCACCCCAGCTCTGACCCAGCCAGTTCCCCCATTCACACAGCACCCAGAGTAAGGATATTTCCATATCATTTCCCTGTGGAAAGTTTTTTGCTTCCTAACCCTATATTACAAAGTTCATTTTGAGCCCTCTCAGACTACTTTTTCATGGCCTGTATCTAAAAGCCTTGTGTCCAGCCCTGCATCTCTATATAGGGACACTTGCAGGATGCATACGTGTATATATACCTAAACTTGACAGAGGTAGTCAGTATATGGAGGTATACCAGAAACACTCACATTTTTCATACAGAATCCCTCAGATGGCTCAGCCCAGAGCCTGCTTGATATGTAGAGATGTGTGCGTCCCCACATGCACATTGCTGACTGAGATAATAGACCAGCATAAATATACTTTGGCATCCAAATGGACCAGCTCAGTAACTAGAAACACTGACATTTCCCTCCATAGGACTTTCTCTTCCTTTTCACCCTAAACTCTTTGACCCTCCTCTACTCTTGCAGCACCCAGCACAGAATACCCTCCTCTCCGGTGCTGTTCCCACCCATGTGCTGCCAAACCGCATCCCAACCCACGTGTTTTGCTCTTGACCTGGCTCACGAGGACTCCCATCCCCATCTGCACACCTCCAAACTCTCATCCCAGCTGGGACTGGAGCACGCTGCCTTCCCAAGCTGCAGCTGGTGGAGCTCCCTCCCTCTCCCCCCTCGCTCCCAGCCCGAAGCGTTCCGCAGCCGCTACTCACACAGCCTGGATGAGGAAGCTCAGCTGCCGATCCCTGAGCCCGCTCTTGGATTCTTCAACTGAGTGACCGTGCTCTCGCTCCCCAAGTGCTCAGCCCAGCGCGGTGATGATACAGGAACCAGACCTCTTTGGTTTACTTTTACATTGACGTCAGTGTCTTTTCGAGCCTCCACAGCTCGTTTTGGTAAAAAGGATGTCTTCAGAGTAGAGGGGACGTGTCAGGAAGGGAGAGGGGTGATGATGAGCTGGAGATGAGTTTTTGTGATGTGGGCAGCCAGTGGTGGGAGGTTTTAGGGGCTAATGCTGGAAGAAGGGGTGCTTATGGAGCCCACCTTGACCCTGGGTGTAGATCGTCACCTGGACATGGGTACATTGGAAGCCTGACCCTCATGTCTGCACAGAGAGCTGCTTTCCCACCTGCACCAGCACCCTGACTGGGAGCACAAGCCCTGCCTTCCCCCGCCTTTGGTGGCTCTTTGTACCTGGGTGCTGGTTCAAGGGGAGAAGGAACGCTGAGGGATTGAGGGAGGTCTAGTGCCCCTACATAATGCCACATGGACACAGCTGCCCAGTTGCACTGCCTCTGCGCCCAGGCCGGGCCCAGTATCTGTTTCCAAGGGAATAAGGAGGTACCAATACGAGTTGCTTTTACCATCTCAAAGGATGGCCTTAAAGACATGGGTTCCATGGGCCATGCAGAAGTAGATAAGTGTGCACCTGAATACGCCTGTCTATGCATACAGATCAGTCTTACAGGTCGCAGAATCTAGTACTCAGATTCAAGAACCTGAATAACTCACCTCTCCCTAGTCATTTGTAAGGTTGGAGATTACTTGTCTCCTGTGGAGAACCTGTTCTGTCAGGTTAAGGCTCAGATTTTGTCTTGGGATTTTTGCTACATGGTGTGCACATCCACCCCCCAGCTCTGTGCACCCACTGTAGAATGGACACATTCTCGGGCCATGTAGAGGGCTGATGCTTGTGAGGGATTTGAAGAACACCATCAGAAGGTGGAACCTGCAAGTGCGATGGTTAATGCTGAATTATTCACAGCAGATTAATCACACCTATGTTTAGGGCTTCTCTCTGGCTTGGAGCAAAGCCAGATTTCTTTGCATGGCTAGACAACTTGCAGGAATTCCAATGTAAGGCTTTAATTCCCTAGATGCTGATAGTTTTCTGTTAGGTTCATGAATACTCATTCATTGGGTAGCACGATGCAAATGCTTGAGCACTCGGATGTTAGAGCCTCACGTAAGGGTGAATATGGAGCTTGTCCCAGTGCTGTTACACAACTGCAATTATACCTGTCCTCTCTCTGGATCATGGATCACCTTTCTATGATGCATCTGTCCAGCTCTTAACACAACTCGTCTGTCATCTGTTATTAGACCATCTGTTTGATACCTTGATGCAAACCATTCGTTATAAACTCTTAGGAGCAAGCATTGAGATTAGTCTGTATGAATCCAGGCACCAGAACTCATAAACAGCCCCAACCACCTGGTGACATGCATGTAATTGGGTTGGTTGACCCTTGGAAACTGTAGTAATAAAACCTTGCAGGAAGCAGGGATTATTGACAAGGAAACATCATCTGGTACCACCAGTATAATTGGGCTGTACTGGTTCATTTGAAAACCAGTAGTGAGAAAATAGTTTTTGACCCCAGTGTACCATCACTACAGAGAAGAAGAGACACAGGAAGGGAAAGCTCTTGGGTAGTTCAGCACATCCATGGCAGTGCCACGTAAGTCCAGTTTCTTGGCCATTGGATCACACACTCTCCGTCATAAATAATGTTGAAGTCTCAAAGATTCCCCGTGTCCTTGTCAGAACCAATACGTTGTTCATGGTTGAAGAAAAACAGTCTTATAAAAAACAGAAAAAGAGGTCCTCGTAAATCACCATTTCTATACTTAGCAATGTGTTAAACCTTCTAAGCTCCATTTCAGAGCACATAAAAGTTTTTTTTCTTTTTCCGATTTGAAAAATCCATCCAAAGGTCAGTCTGAAACAGGAATAAAACTGTCTTTGAAATCTCAAGCTGCTGTAATAGCATTTTTGGCAGTGAATGATAAACTTGAACAGTTGAGGTCTACATGGCAGATGATGCGAACATGTATTTGTCTATACATTAAACGGCCCAGCAGTGGCCCTTTTTCATTTCTTCTCCCAACCTATCAGACTATTTATAGATTTTTACTACAAATGGACCTCCTGAACAGAAAAAGGCAGACCAGCTAGTTCTGAAGAAACCATCACAGTGGAACTCTGCCCATAAGCCATCGTTCCTGGGCAAGAGTCCCATTTTAGTGATAAACTCCTGGGTAGCGGGAATATTAACTCTTCATTTATCTAGCAGGGATTTTTAGTCTTTCACAGCTTTTGGAGGGCATGAAGGGTTGTTCAGGGAGATCTTATGATCATGAAGATGTTGGACTGAAAGGGAATTGTGACATATCCTGTGTAGGGCTCTTAGAGATGTCCAGGGAATGAGGTCTACTAGCCACTACACAGACTACACCTGCCTTAAGGGACTTAAAAGCCATGTATTTGGAGCTCTCAATTTGAATGGAAAACTTAGATAGTCCTTGATGGGTAGATGGTGATAACACCCAAGGATGACGATGTTTGGGGTCTCTTCTCTGTCACACCTCATAGATAGGAAGCTCTTGCTGGAAACGTGCATTGCTCTATTAACTCTGGAGGAATATATTCAGGGTCTGATTTTTTTTCGAAATATCTTAATATTCATTAGAGTGGGGACTGCCATTGTGTCTCTTCCATGACCCTGACTACGTAGCTGCACAATAATGTGCCCTGTCTGTACAGGGAGTCCTAGTGGAAACTGAAAGGCCTTCTGCAGAGGTGAATACAAGGCCCTCATCCCTGGCTATTTGAACTTGGTAACTGAGAGTCAGGTCATGTGTATTTGAACCCCCCTGTGTGCAGGAGGGACTTTAACTGGGAGATTTGCAGTGAGAAAAAGAGTTCTCTCCCTATTTTGAGTGAGTTTCTGAGCTATTGGATAAAAAAAACAACTGAATAAGGAGGTCTTCATCCTTTGGTTGCTCTTCCGTAGGGCTGGTTGTGCTGAGCTGCCTCCAGGGCTGAACTGCCAACTGATCTCAGCAAGGCTCAGTGGTGAGATGGGTCTGGTGAGTAGACCAGACCTGAACACACAGGAACTTCTAGTCTTGAGTAGGTATCTTCAGGCTCCCAGTGACAAAGACTGGCAAAAAAATCCTAGATACACTGGGGACTTTAGGGTCCAGTGTAGCTGGTGGAAGAGAGGTTTAGGACCACAGTTTGAGACATCTGTGCTTGAGGTGGGACCTAGGGAGGCTGTAGGTTCTTAACCCTCCATGAGGACGCGGTCCCACAGGTCCTCTACTGTGTGGCTGCAGCCTGCGGGATATTTTCTTCTTCAAAGCTGAATGGCAGCTCCCCAGGCCCTTCAGGGTAGACATGGATGCTCCTTGCTTTTAGGATGTCCTGGTGCATATTCAGCTGCTCATGCCTCCAAGTGAGATGCTCTTTTCCCCAGATTCCCCCTTATCCCAGGGCAGGGACCCCAGGCAGTGTCAGACTCATGAGGCTTCAGGCTGCTGGGGAGCCTTTCTAGGTGCTTAGATGAGCTGATGGACTGGCTTTCCAAGCTCACACTGTGTAGAGGAGCACAGAGCAGCCAGGACAGTGTAGATTTTAGCTTGGCATGTATCTGAGGAGCTTCCTAGGGTGGAAGAAAATATTCCCTGCAGTTCCCAGTGCTGAGTGCTGGGAGTGAAGGTGGTGCTTGGAGGTTGCAGGAGCACGGCTCTGTGCTTTGAAGACACAAACATTAAAGGTATCCTGGGAAGAGTGAGAGCGGAGTGGGATCTCTCTCCTCCAACAGCTGCTTCCAAACCACCTCTGCAGGCAGGAAAATCTGCATCACTCCAAAAACCAACAGAGGACTCTCCAAAAGTGAACATGCAGAGGTGGAGTCCAACAAGGTTTCAGCACTTCATGCTGCCAAACAAATCCCTCTCACCCAGCACAGGAGGACACACCAGACTCTTTGCTACAGTAGTATTTGCAAGAGACATCTCTTTCCCAGACAGCCTGCTGTGTCCTTCTGTAGAGCCAGGCAACGGCATCAGAGCCATCTGTGGTACACAGGACCGTGTGGTCATGTCCCCATGGCTGCTCCCCCTGGCTGCATGCCTGCAGCTAGCTCTCCCTGGCACCATGAGCTCTGCACATGAGTGCATTGCATGGCACGGATTTGCATGGCTTGGCTTAGAGGAGGAATCAGAGAAGAAAAGCTTGGGGCTGGACTCAAGCTGTCTGTACGAAGGTGTCTGGTCCCACCTGAGATGCTGAAGCACAGCCACTGAGCTCACAGCTCTCCAGCAGGACCTGTGTCTTGTTTCCCAGCCCTGAGGAGTGTAGTTTTTACTAAAACATCTCAGACATCACTAGACATCTGACCCTGTCATAGCACAGACAGCTGGATACAGTCTGATGTGAAGACTCCTCAGTGTTAGTGTTTTCCTGTTCTCTGGGTGTCCAGATTCCTGCTTCAGTCACTGGACATCCACTCAATACAGCTGGGTAGTCTAGACAGAGAGGGTCTCGAGTCTGTTGCCCATGTGCAGGTGCCATTTTAGAGATACTAACTTGGCTTCCACTTGCTATTCTTTAGTTGGATGGGCTGCCACATGCTGAAGGACAACTCCAATGGCTCAAGGTGCCACCAAGTGCAAACCAAACTGAGCCTCAGGACCCTCTCCCAAGCCAGGTGGCCAGTGGTCTTGTCACTTGGCCAACTGATCAGTTGAAGGATTAAACAGGTCAGAATTCAGCCTCTTTCTCCTTCATTTAAGCCCTTGAGCAATGCCCTACCTGTGTGATTGGTCGGGTGTGTGTTGGTGGGAGGGAAGGCAAGAGAAACTGCTGGAGGCCCTTTAGCTGCAGTGCTGGCCCCATACATTAGCTCCATAGGGAAAACTCCACAGCAAAGTTTACAGGCATAAGGGACCAAAGCAGACAGCGAGCGGATTTGTCTGTGAGGATGTTTTGACACTGTCCATGCAGCTGTCCAGGGTAAGTAACAGCTGGATTCTCACAATGCTCCCATGGTGCCCTAACTATGCAGGGCCTCACTTCTGTGTTTTCAAATGTTTTTTTTCCTCTGCCTTGCAAAAGCAGCTTTTTTGTGAATGAGAGCTGGTCCATCAATGAGGGAAACAATGGCTCATCAAGACATAATGGTTCATTTGGGGCCCTGCCAGTGGTTATTATTTCTCCCAGTGCACTTTCGCCTGAGCTGAAGGTTGCATTCAGAGGCTGCATTTTCCTTGTTTTGCTGCTCACAGACTCTGTCAAAGAGGCTTCAGGGTGAGGATGGTGGGAATTCAGGCTGAGCTAATTTTGCTAGGAGCTTTTCCTTTGCCTCCTTTCCCATTTTGCAGAAATTTAGGTAAGTTGTGTAGGGATACACATTCCTTCCCTTCTAGGCTTGCCACAGTAAACAGAGCCCTGAGGAATCACCCTTCTAACACCAATAAAATCTGTTATTTTAAAGTTTTTAAAGCAGTCTGTTTTGGAGTTCTTTCTGGGAGCTCTGTCTTGTGTAAAATTCCATGCCCATTTCAAATGCTCTTACTACATTTCTTCCATCATCTTGCTCTTTCATTCTGGCTGAAATCAAGATTAAAGCTACAAATAAAAATCCAACAACAATGTCCTGTACGGCCCAAAGTGTCTCAGACAAAATGGCACAGTGATTTGAATGGCCCAACCTTCAGGACCTTTAAGGCGTAACTTTCCATTAGTCAACAGGATAACCCACATAGGTCCTAGTTCAGTTGGTCAGAGAAGGACACACACAATTTACTGCCTGATTTACAAATGGCAGATCATCTGGTACTTGGGATTCTTCCATGGTTTAACCTTTGATGGAGGAAGTTGGTTCTTGAGGGAATCACCTGCTCCTGTCCTTGCACTGCAACGGGACGGGTCCTCCACAGCATGGCAGCAGCACCAGCACCACCTGGGCTGGTGTGTGGAGCTGTTCCCAACCTTGACAAGAGTTAGCACAAGCTGTGTATCATGGGAATGCTGGTTGGATGTAAAGCTGGTGATTTGTGCACTTTCACTTTGGCTACTTAATATGAGTTTGACAGGTAAAATGTGGGTGTGTAACCAGTGCTGAGCATCTTTGGTAATACATGAACTTTGACATTAGAGGGACTTATCTATCCCAAAGCAGAAAAAGGTGGGGGGGAAATAAATTGCTATTCTCTTTAATTTCCAGCTTCGCTAACTCAAGCCCTGCCCTGCCCTGCTCTCATTAAGTGTGTCCTTGCTGTCCCTTGGCCAGTTTGCTCTAAGGGTGTAGTGAACTCAACAATTTGTGGCTGGAATGAGCTGAGATGTTTGTAAAGAAAATAACACACTTGTTTTATGTAAAGTTGTACAGCCAATGGAGGAATAGCCAGGACTTTGTTGGGCCAAAGTCAGCTTGTTGGTGTTAGGTAGAGTCCTATGTAATCTCACCTTGTTGATGACTAACAGTGTAAACAATTTGAACATTAATGATGCAATTAAAAGATTTTATCTCTTGTAGATAATTCTACTCCTGTTGAAATCTGGAAGTTTTGCCTTTGGGTTCTTCAGCTTCTAGACAGAACGTTCAGCGCAAATTATGGTAGGCAATGTGTCATGCACTGTGGCATGAATACAGGAGCTGTCACAGGACTTTATGTGTCTTTACATGAGATGTAGTAGCTTTTCCTTGGCTTCAGCAGAATAGTCATTTTGGGCAAAAACAGTTTCCCAAAACAATATGTGAAGAAAACAACAACAAAACCTGAACTGGAGCTCAAATGATTTTGATTCATCTTCTCCATAAGCATCAAGTAGCTCATAGCTGAGCTCCTCCTCCTGTGACCTGCGATATGTGTATCTACTGAGTGGCCTTGTCTACACTCAGATCAGGGTGTGCCAGCAACCTGCCTTGGAAAGGAAGCTTTCTGAGCTGTCCCTGAACTACAATTTAAAATCGTCTGTCAAGCTCTTGTATGAATATGCCAAACCATTATCCTGAGATGTGATATGTGCAAGTGATGCACTCCTAGAGACAAATTCACTTTTGAGCCTGATTCTGAATCATGCTGATTTTCTTCTGATGATGCAAAGGAGCTGAAAACCCCTAATGGGTTTTTTCATGTCTGCTCTGGCATGGAGCAAATAAAGATATGAGCAGAGGAGGTCAAAAGGATCTAGTAGAAGATGTCCCTGCTTACTGCAGGGGGGTTGGGCTAGATGACCTCCATGGTCCCTTCCAACTAAAACTATTCTATGATTCTATGATTCTATGATTTTACGGTAATAGTGCCAAAGTTACTGCTCTCAGGTGACTGTTCTCCAGGCTGGAGGCCACATCCTCCAGAGAAAATGGGGAAGAACCGACTTTTGCTGGTTTTGGAGCTGAGCTGCAGGACCTTGCTCTGAAATGCACGGGGTAGGTCGCCATGAGAGGCTGCATTATGGAAACACCTTGCAGATGGTGGTAACAAACATCCACCCTCTCTGAAATTGCCTCCATTTTCTATCGGTGAGCAGGAGTCTTGCCTGAGGATGAGACACTGTTGGTTTCCTCTGCTTTGGTCAGAGCTCTGCAGTCATTGCACCCTCCACTGCCACCCAGCTGCACGTTTCTCCTGCACTGTCTGCACCGGGCAAATGATGGAGTCACTTCCTGGGACTGACTCAGAGAAGTGGTGTGAAAAGGTCTTGGAAAAATGAAAGACTGCTTAATCCCATGCTGGACCAGTTCCCTGACTAGCCTTTCTGCATAAAAAGGAGCGTGGGAGCTCACGTGTGCTAAGAAGGTCATAGTGGGTGAAGCAGGACTGGTACTTGCTGTAACAGCATGGACATAGCATTGGTTGGAGATGACTGCAGTGCTACACTGAGTCAGTGTTGGTAGGAACACAGTCCCACAAGTCATTACCTTTGTGAGCTCAGAAAACACTTCTTTTCTGATGTGCACTTGGCCTCTAACATCACCATCTGCGCTGTTGTACCGGCCTGTGTTGTGTCAGCTTGGCTGATGTGTGCTAAAGAGAAGGTGCCAAGCTCCCTCCATCTACTTAAATAACTGGTGGTATCCATCAAGCTGCCTTCAGCCTCAAGCCCATCAAGAAGTTGTAGTAACACAAAAGGAAGCGGTAAAATGTTTAAGGAAGATCTAGTTCATCGGTATATTTTATAGCTTGTTAATTTGCACGCTATGAAGACTTTCTGTGTGCTTGAGCAATGAGGCCAAGGTCTTTCCTTTAGGAGTTTACTAGAAGCAGGCACACATCTCATTCCTGGAAGTGATTACAGCCCTGTTATTGATTTGCTCCTATTGATGGCTTTGGGAGCTTTTGGCAAAAGATAGTGGAAATAAAAACGAGGGAAAGAAGTAGATCTCCATGCACTCAATGGCTGTGTGGGCTACAGATCAACAGGAAAGTGATGTTGTTAATTATCTTTGGCTGCCAGCACAGCTCTGAGGCAAGCGTTGATGAACAAATGTGGGTTGTGCAGCTGCTCTGTGCTGTTATCGGAAATGGCCTCTGGGTCTGAGGTTTTCCAAGGTTACTTCTGACCACTTTGGGTGGGACATGATGACATAATCATGCCCTCCCATTTAGATTATATTTGCTATGATAATCTGCTTTTTATGTCTTCTCTCATCTAATTAGGACTATTCTGACACCCCGTTATTTGGAAAGAGTCTGTATTTGCAAGTGATGTTCTGATCTGCTTTGTTCTTGGTTTCAGTTCATTACTCAGTCAAAAGGACTTCTAAATCTCCTTCCAAGATATTTTTGGTCTTAAAAGTGCTATAACTACACCTGCAATCAATGCTTATGATATCTTAGTGAATACATCTGGCAAGCGAACCAGCAGGTCCCCTCCAAGCAGCTCCTGGAGACAAAGCCACCAGAAGAGACGTGTCTTCCATCCAAGAAGTGTAGATGTAGATGAATAGGTATGTGGTAGCTTGCTAGGTAGAACTATATCCATGTGGGCTCTATCTAAACTCACCTTCCCTCTTGAAGGGCAAAGACCACGGGCAGTCTCTTTTTGTTGTGAAATTTCTGTTGTTCTTCTGAAGAGTCAGCCAGCTTGCATTGGAGAGGATACATAGGAATTATGAGGCAAATTCTGCCAGCCCTGGGCAGGAAGATGAGCACATGGCAGAGCAAGGCTGAAGTTTCTCAGAGAAAGGAAAATCTCTGGAGACCACCACCTGAAACCAGGCTAGAAAGACCAAATGCCGGATGCACAGAATCTGAGCAGCTCCTGGATCATCTTTTGAACAGGGACAAAAGGCAGAAGGTATTGAGGTACAACCTTCCCTGGGGTGCGTGCAGGGGGAGATGTGGGCTCTGTCAGAAAGGAGACAGTCTGGAAGGATAACCGTGTATGGAGCCTTGTAGTGATGGGTCTGTTTTCTGCAGAACCAGTTCACCCTAGTCCTTTCCAGCTACCCCTGCTGCTATTCTCCTCTCCCTGCTACAGTGTCCCTATAGTTATTTTCCAGCCCTGACATTAGCAGAAGACACACTGGCATGGCTGCATGCCTGGTGAGGGAGATCCTACCCATCTGGGAGTGTGCAATTGAAGAGCCTGCTTCCTTCAAGGTAGGATGTAAGGAAACAGTGACCACCTGTGGCTTGATGTTTATCATCTCTTGGCTTTGGTGGTTCATCAAAGATGAAGCGTTCTCACCCAGCTTTCAGCCTAGAAAACAGCACGACCCTAGGGATGTCTGTGGAACGGGGAGTGTGATGGTTCTAGGTCTAGGCTATGCTTGCACTGGACACTGTTTCTTTGACTGAGTTTTGTGCCCTGCACAATGCATTTGCTGTAGAGTGATGCTGCAAGGGCAACATACCAAGTGGTTGACTCACCACTTGCTTTGCTTTTTACAGAGTCCCCATCCAGTAGAGTCAGGGCTCTTGGCTAGCCTGAGGTCATCTTCTGAAGCAGTTAGATACTGCAGAGAAGTGCAAAACCCTTCATTTCACATGTGGAAAATGGATTTCCTTGTGGAAATCCATGTTTGTGGAATTCACACATCTCTATCTGCCTTCTACAGATAAGTCCTCTTCTCTAAAAGAGACCAAGTGTGGTGCATGTTGCCTTC
>NW_010124509.1:48106-53363 GCF_000699245.1 Pterocles gutturalis
TCCATCAATCCTGCTCTGGCCTGAAGCAAGAAGACTGATAACCTTTTCCAAAGTACTAAAGGGAACAATTCGAATCGCTTGAGGATGAGTCAGGTTTGGATGGCTTCCCCACAATGGGAAGAGCTCTTCTCAGAGTGGCTTGTATTTCCAGACTGGAGCCAACTATGTTTTGCACAGTTGAAGGTATTCCAGGGAGGCACATCAGGTGACAAGTGCAATGTCCCTGGCGTTTTCACTCATGGATGGGGCTTCTTGTGGTTGAGGAGGAGGCTGAGGTGAAGGGGGCCATGACAGGGGCTTGGGGCAACTTTAGTTAAGCTGTTTTCTGTGATTTGCCTCCTCATCACTTGTCTCTGAATTTTCCATCACCAAGGGCTGTGACTTCTGGCCCTGTCCTCTGAGGTCAGTGAGAATTTTGCTATGGACGTCAAAGGCAGGAAGACCTGCCCATTTTTGGACTCTGAACAACTAGGTGTTGCAAGCTGAACCTGCAAATCAGATGGGGATGCTGGATTTGGGTGTATGAGCAGATGGTCAGGCATGCTCAGGCTACAGTTGCCTAAACAGGGGCATTTAGTGGTGTTTGAGATGTCCTTGGGAACATTGCCTGATTGATTGGTTCAGAAGGTCATGAACCTCCTTATGAGCTTGGAGCATGCATAGGCTGTGGGATGGAGGGCAGTGGCACAAGTGGAGATAGACAGTGGTTTTGACATGGAAAGTAGATTTTTGCCCCATTGGTGAAGGCTGAACTAATGCACAGACTCATCATCTGATACTGGGTGTCCTGATATCTCAGCATATCTCTCCTGTTCACTCCCTGTAGCTCTGTTGGGGAATCTGGGGCAGGATACTCTAATTTTCCATGCATAGGGTTTCTACTTGGGGAATGCTAGATATAGCTTTTCAGTATGGAATGTCCTACATCTTAACACTCATCCTGACTGGAAGGCAAGCACTAGGTGCTCACATCATGGGTCAGTACTTGTTCATTGGACTCCTCTTTTCTCACTCAAGCTCTTCCACCTTCAAAGGGACTGAACCTTTGGGTTCAAAGATGAACTTCCAGGAGCTGTGTCAGGTAAGACCTGCAGCAAACCCAAGCTACAAAAGCTACTCTTCCTCACTCAACCCTTACTGTGTGATTTCCATGGTCCCCACACCCATGAAAGCCCTTGGCCATGTGGGTGGAAATTCATGTCACCAGCTCCAGGGTGGGATTCAGCTCTGGATGGAGACCCAGATGTGCAGAATCATAGAATCATAGAATCATAGAACGGTTTGGGTTGGAAAGGACCTTAAAGATCATCGAGTTACAACCCCCTGCCATGAACAGGGACACCTTCCACTAGACCAAGTTGCTCAAAGCCTCATCCAGCCTGGCCTTGAACACCTCCAGGGATGGGGCATCCACAACTTCTTTGGGATGTAGGAGTCTCCATGTCCATGTATCCATGTGTATACTAGGTGTCTGAGCTTCCATTATGCCCTGTGGAGAGCAAGTTAACAGAGAGCAGCCAGAAAGGTCTCAATTCAGTTGCAAATGTGCAGGCTCCTAGCACTGTGTGAGATGCTCTCCAGCATCTCACTTGGCCTCCAGCTGCTCACAGGGCATGGGTTTGCCAAAACCCTGCCGCACATTGTCCTAAACTTTCCACCTCTCTAAAACATTCCCATCCCCATGAAGCAGGAAAGAAAAAGAAACAAACCCAAACAGATGTCTCCAACTTTCCTACAACTCTAAGAAGCAAAGGGACAGCACAGCCTGATCCACTTGTCCCCCCCTACTTTCCCCAGCTCTTCCAAGGGAACGCTGTGGCCCGTCCTTCTCTGGTGCTTTATGACAACAGTTTCTCCGAAAGGCAGCACAACCACAGGGCAGAGGCGAGGCACATTCCTGATAGGACCAAGATAGCTTTTTCCCATAGCTCCCAGGCAGTGGGAACGGGACACTTTTTCAAAGGACTGCTGTGCCCAAAGTTAAAATAACAGGAGAAACAGAGTGGGAGATCCAAGCTGGATTATAGTATTTGGGGCTTGATTTCCTTCAGATTAAAAGAGAAAAGCAAAGATGACAAAAGGATGCACTTGGGGAACTTCCAAAATGCTTCTGTGACCAATTTGATATCTCTTTGGTCTCTCAGCATCACAGGAATAAATTTCCCTGATTCCAGCTTGTACAAACAATCTGAACCACAGCTTTGTTTTTATTAACAGGGATTACCCAGGCCTGTGGTTTTGTTGTTGTTTCCAAAAGATTTCTCCTGCTGTTGGGGTAGCTGAATCCCTCTTCCTAGCCCCCCCCCAACTGAAGAACAATATTGATATAAGGTCTAAAGCACTTAAAATCAGATGAGCTGAGTGTTGTTTTACAGCTTCGAAGCCCCGAGCTGTCTTTGCCTCTCTTGATTTTTCCACAAGTTTACAAGCCATGGAAAATCTTGTCTGTTTTCAGCTTATAAATCTCCATCGGTTACAGAATTGCCTCTCATGAGAAAATAAACAGACGGGTACTCTGGGGTCACTATGGTGTTGCAGGTGACAATCTTTGAATCTTTCACGATGGACCCCGTGCTGCCTGTAAGAGCAAGGAAAGGGGGAAATTGCTTCTTATTATTTTAAAGCTATATCTTGAAAAACAGGAACTCATGCCAGGACAGTTTATTTCTGTTAAAGCCAAAGCTGGGCTGCAGTTCCCCCAAGGCGAGACTGAACTTGAGGGCACGAAGCAGGAGAGACACTCTCGGGGGGAGACTGAGTATGTAATCAATATTGAGTGATCATCGATGCTCGGGAGCATCAGCAACAGGGTTGGATCAGGTGGAAAATGTTATCTTCTCTGTGCATATCCAGACAGTTATAGGCAATGAGAAACACTGGGGACTTAAGTCACGGCTGAACTCACCTTGTCCAACACCTCGATGTCACTGGAGCTCAGCTTTGGGGCTGTTTTGGCTGCAGCGGAGAGAATGCACAGGCTGTGTCTACACCAGTAAACTATACAGGAGCTTCACAGGGACCTGAATATGATCTATACACCTAATTTAAACACAAGCTTCCAGGGTGTGGTTGTGGTTTGGTCACACCAAAACACCGTGGGTTTAACCCTGCAGTGCTGGACCTGCCAAGGAAGCAATGGAGGAATCCAACCACAGCTGCAAAGAAACACCAGATTGTCGGGTCAGGATGGATCTGTGCAGTCTCTAGTCCATTCTCCTGGCTCAAAGCAGCATCAGGGACATCTGGGGATGCTGGATGTTTGTTTTGTGGTGAAACACCAAGAAGATACCTATCATCTGCACACCTTGGGGAACTTAACCTGCAGCAAAGCCAGGATGTTTGTTGCATCCTCAGACATATGCAGTCAAGTCTGGTCAAACCCCTGTGACACCCCCAGGGAAATGGTGAAGCTGATGGATGGGGATTTTCCCTTCATTCATCCTTTTGTTACTGGAGAAGGGCCTGTCAGAACTGGGAATCGACAGAAGGAATGAACTGTCCCTGACCAGTGACTGGGCTATTTTGCACAGCCTTTGTTTTCAAGTGATTAAAATGACAAGAGCAGGGGCATTTTCGAGTTGCTGTGTGCAACTTAGGGTGGCTGGATTTCTCCTCTGTGCTCACAGGGGAATTGAAGATTTTGGTCTGTATGTACATACACTGTATAAGAACACAATAAACATGCACTAAATTTTGCCTCCAAGTACTCTCCCTGCCTCCAATACTTGTGTATTAAAAATCTTCTGAGTTGCATGCTAGTTTTACATATTCAGCAACCCTCAGTGTATTTTTCTTCATCACATTCTGTCCTGTTGAGTTGTGCAATTTTTTAGCACCCACAAAATCTTGTGGCAAGGATTTGTGCAGTTTGACCATGTTACATGAAGAACTGCCTTGCATTTGCTTCGAAGCTTTCTTGTGTTGGTTTGATTAAAGGCTTAGATTTTGCATTAAAAGAGACATTGAAAAATCAGTCTCTGTACTGTTTCTGTGCCTTTTGTGGTTTTATAAATCTCTGTCCCTCCTATTGCTCATCTTTTTTTTTTTTTTTCCATCCCGAAAAATCCTGGCGTGCTATTCATCCCTAGCTTTCAGCTTGCTGAAACCTGAGATGATGTTTTCATGGTGCTTCCAAACTAAGATCTTGTTCCAGCCCATCATTTAAATCTGCATTTTGAAACCCCACTTAAACTGTTTCCGATCTTTCCCATATGGAACAAACAGCACCGCTTGATACTTGGAGCAGCTAAATTTTCCATACGGAGCATTGTGATCTTTTTATGAAGAAACGGAAGTCATCTGACATAAATGTCAATGGGAACATGCGGCTGTTAAATGTGAGCAGCAAAAGCAATAATCACCCAAGCCTCATGAGAGTACGTGTCATCTCCTCCTTGTTCACCTGCCAGGGACATGGAAAACGAACAGCAATACAGGGACACAGCACGGACTGTCGGATTTGAAATCACACCCAGGGCTTCGGAGCCAAATCTCTGAAACGGTGAACTCCAGCTGTGCATGTGAGATCTGCGAACAGGAATCACCCTGGCTAAACCTCTCCATTCCTTCCAGGAACGTGACTGCGCAACCAGTGCACTGGGGACTCCTGCAGTATCTTCCATCACTTGGCAGTCCCCTGAAGATTTGGACAAGCTGGCCTTGCACAGAGAGGGAGGAAGGCTTATCCTACTGGAAAGCAGCTGGGATGAACCTAGCTCAAAGCTACCCTGAGACGAGGCAGTGGAAAACGCTGGAGGTGGCAAAACAGAAAGGGATGGACAAGAAATTGTAAAAAAACCTTAACTCATTTTACATTTTTTCCTCTTGCTCAGATTGTTCTGTCTCTCTGCAACGTTCGCAATGTTCTCCTAACCTGGAGGGGCTGTGACTGTGGGGGTTGTGCCTGTCATCAGGTGGGAGGAAAGGAATGGAGGGGCAACGATTCTCCATCCTACTGGGCTTGCATGCCCACTTGCTGGATGCTCTTCTGTCCAGTCTGTTTGGAAAAAAACTTTCCCTTTTTCCCCTTCCTGAATTTCTGACCCGCTCAGTCCTACCCCACACTTGTGTGTCCCTTTGCGTTATTTTTATATTCGGGAGAATGAGTTGTTTGGAGAGAGCTGGAGTGCCTGAAATTCTGTAACCTCTTGTCTTTCCTCCACAGGTTTTTCTGTCCCAGGAGAGCGCTTCCATGCTCTTCTTGCCAGACAGAAGATTTTCTCTGGGAATTGCCTTCTTGATACTGCTGTTCTTTTTT
>NW_010124510.1:0-246 GCF_000699245.1 Pterocles gutturalis
CCAGGGACCTGCTGCCCGACGATGTCCCCAGGTAACGTCACCACTGTCACCTCCCCCGTGTTCCCAATGTCCCCAAAGTGTCACCGGTGTCACCTGGGTGTCACCGTGCCCCCCTATGTCCCTGGGCTGTCCCCAAGGTCTGTCCCATGGGTGTCCCCGTGTCCCCATGTCCCCTGGGTTGTCCCAGTGTCCCAGGGGTGTCCCCAAGGTCCCCAAAATCTGTCCCTGGGATGTCCCAACTCTGTC
>NW_010124510.1:339-643 GCF_000699245.1 Pterocles gutturalis
ACCATACCCAGACGTGTCCTCCGCAGCCCCAAAGTCTGCCCCCAAGCTGCCCCCATGTCCCCAGGGTGTCCCCAAGGTCCCCAAAATCTGTCCCTGGGGTGTCCCCATGTTCCCTGGGGGTGTCCCCATGTCCCCAGTGTCACCAAAGTCTGTCCTTGGGGTGTCCCTGGGACGTCCCCAAGGTCTGTCCCTGGGGTGTCCCCATGTCCCCTGGGGGTGTCTCAGTGTCCCTGGGGTGTCCCCAAGGTCCCCAGAGGTGTCCCCATGTCCCCAAAGTCCCCAAAATCTGTCCCTGGGGTGTCCC
>NW_010124511.1:0-248 GCF_000699245.1 Pterocles gutturalis
TGACCCGCTGCCCCTGGCCCTGCCCAAGGAGGGGGCTGCCAGCCCCAGGCCACTCATCACTGGGGGGAGCTGGTTTCAGCCCCAGCACCTCCAGGACCCCTGGGCACCACCTATCCCCTCCCCAGCCTGCTCACCTGTGGCTTCCACGATGCCCTCGAGGATGATGATGATCTCGAACTGCTCCCGGCGCAGCGACTCGGCCGACATGTCCCAGAAGGGGCTGTGGAGGGTTGGGAAGGGGCCGGTGG
>NW_010124511.1:362-564 GCF_000699245.1 Pterocles gutturalis
CGTCCACCATGTGGCTGTCCCGCAGGTCCCCCACGCGGAACATCAGGCAGAGCTTCTCATCGCGGTGGGAGACGACGCAGTTCTTGCTGAAGATGAGGGTCTGGGCGCGCTTCTTGGGCCGGGAGATCTTGACGAACATGCATCCCACCATGAGGGCGTCGATCATGGAGCCCACGATGGACTGTGCCATCAGCAGGATGAC